>NC_134363.1:114590540-114831132 GCF_048569485.1 Anomaloglossus baeobatrachus | reverse complement strand
TATTTCAGTATAGCCCTTTGCCAGGGCAGCCAAAAATTGGGAGGCTCCACATTGTCCCTGGATAGAGACGTGCATGATGGCCTGTAAACCTGAAGTGCCCATTGTAAGGAAGTGGGTCTATTTCAGTATAGCCCTTTGCCAGGGCAGCCAAAAATTGGGAGGCTCCACATTGTCCCTGGATAGAGACGTGCATGATGGCCTGTAAACCTGAAGTGCCCATTGTAAGGAAGTGGGTCTATTTCAGTATAGCCCTTTGCCAGGGCAGCCAAAAATTGGGAGGCTCCACATTGTCCCTGGATAGAGACGTGCATGATGGCCTGTAAACCTGAAGTGCCCATTGTAAGGAAGTGGGTCTATTTCAGTATAGCCCTTTGCCAGGGCAGCCAAAAATTGGGAGGCTCCACATTGTCCCTGGATAGAGACGTGCATGATGGCCTGTAAACCTGAAGTGCCCATTGTAAGGAAGTGGGTCTATTTCAGTATAGCCCTTTGCCAGGGCAGCCAAAAATTGGGAGGCTCCACATTGTCCCTGGATAGAGACGTGCATGATGGCCTGTAAACCTGAAGTGCCCATTGTAAGGAAGTGGGTCTATTTCAGTATAGCCCTTTGCCAGGGCAGCCAAAAATTGGGAGGCTCCACATTGTCCCTGGATAGAGACGTGCATGATGGCCTGTAAACCTGAAGTGCCCATTGTAAGGAAGTGGGTCTATTTCAGTATAGCCCTTTGCCAGGGCAGCCAAAAATTGGGAGGCTCCACATTGTCCCTGGATAGAGACGTGCATGATGGCCTGTAAACCTGAAGTGCCCATTGTAAGGAAGTGGGTCTATTTCAGTATAGCCCTTTGCCAGGGCAGCCAAAAATTGGGAGGCTCCACATTGTCCCTGGATAGAGACGTGCATGATGGCCTGTAAACCTGAAGTGCCCATTGTAAGGAAGTGGGTGTATTTCAGTATAGCCCTTTGCCAGGGCAGCCAAAAATTGGGAGGCTCCACATTGTCCCTGGGTAGAGACGTGCATGATGGCCTCAAAACATTAAGTGTCCATTTTAAGGAAGTGGGTCTATTTCAGTATAGCCCTTTGCCAGGGCAGCCAAAAATTGGGAGGCTCCACATTGTCCCTGGATAGAGACGTGCATGATGGCCTGTAAACCTGAAGTGCCCATTGTAAGGAAGTGGGTCTATTTTAGTATAGCCCTTTGCCAGGGCAGCCAAAAATTGGGAGGCTCCACATTGTCCCTGGATAGAGACGTGCATGATGGCCTGTAAACCTGAAGTGCCCATTGTAAGGAAGTGGGTGTATTTCAGTATAGCCCTTTGCCAGGGCAGCCAAAAATTGGGAGGCTCCACATTGTCCCTGGGTAGAGACGTGCATGATGGCCTCAAAACATTAAGTGTCCATTTTAAGGAAGTGGGTCTATTTCAGTATAGCCCTTTGCCAGGGCAGCCAAAAATTGGGAGGCTCCACATTGTCCCTGGATAGAGACGTGCATGATGGCCTGTAAACCTGAAGTGCCCATTGTAAGGAAGTGGGTCTATTTTAGTATAGCCCTTTGCCAGGGCAGCCAAAAATTGGGAGGCTCCACATTGTCCCTGGATAGAGACGTGCATGATGGCCTGTAAACCTGAAGTGCCCATTGTAAGGAAGTGGGTGTATTTCAGTATAGCCCTTAGGCAGGGCAGCCAAAAATTGGGAGGCTCCACGTTGTCCCTGGGTAGAGACGTGCATGAGGGCCTCAAAACATTGTTCCCATTGCAAAGGAGCGGGTCTCCTGTCGTTGTAATGTCCATTCTGTAAAGAATGGGCGAAAAAATTTACCACTGGGGGTATACCTGAAACAAAGACCTAACTATTGTAACGGTCATCATGATGGCGCATGAGGAGAAGGAGGAGCAGTCCAGCGATTATCCAAAGTCGAGAAGTGTACCCATGGGTGAGTGGAGGTACATGGCAAACTTTAAACTCCGCTCTCATTTGCTGGTGGTGTGGTGAAGTCTGGCCCAATCCAACCCTTGTTCATCTTTATCAGAGTCAGCCTGTCAGCATTTTCAGTTGACAGGCGGGTGCGTTTATCTGTAATGATTCCACCTGCGGCACTAAAAACACGCTCTGACAAAACGCTAGCAGCAGGGCAGGCCAGGACTTCCAAGGCGTAGAGAGCCAATTCATGCCACGTGTCCAGCTTGGATACCCAATAATTGTAAGGCACAGAGGAATGTCGGAGTACAGTTGTTCGATCTGCAAGGTACTCCTTCAGCATCTGGGCAAACTTAGGATTTCTTGTGGCACTACCCCGCACCTCAGGGGCTGTGGTACGTGAGGGGCTGAGAAAACTGTCCCACATCTTAAAGACTGTTCCCCTACCTCTGGCGGATTGGACTTGTGCCTCTCTCGGCTGTACGCCTCGGTTGTCCACTGATTCCTGACCTATGCCGCTAGCGTTTTGTGAGGGGAATGCTTTGCCTACTTCCGTGAGTATGGCCTTCCGAAACTGCTGCATTTTGGTTGACCTCTCCTCCACGGGAATAAGAGACAAAAAGTTCTCCTTGTAGCGTGGGTCTAACAGTGTTACCAACCAGTAATGATTGTCGGCCAAGATGTTCTTAACGCGAGGGTCACGAGACAGGCAGCTTACCATAAAGTCAGCCATGTGCGCCAGACTCTTAACAGCCAGGACTTCAGTAGCCTGACCAACAAGATGACTGAACATGCTGTCCTCCTCCTCCTCCTCCTCCTCCTCCTCCTCCTCCTCATCTACCCTGTCCTCTGGCCAGCCACGCTGAATCGAGGATATGACTGGTGTGCATGTCATATCCTCAATTTGGCCGGAGAGTTGCTCCATGTCTTCATCCTCCTCCTCGTCATAGTCCTCCACTGCACGTTGTGATGAGACGAGGCTGGGCTGTGTGTTATCACCCACACCCACTACTGTTTCTTGCTGCAACTCATCGCGCTCCGCCTGCAATGCATCATGTTTGTTTTTCAGCAGGGACCGTTTTAGAAGGCAGAGTAGCGGTATGGTGACGCTAATAATGGCGTCATCACCACTCACCATCTTGGTGGAGTCCTCAAAGTTTTGGAGGATGGTACATAGGTCTGACATCCATCTCCACTCCTCAGGTGTTATGTGTGGAGTTTGACCCATTTCCCGACGGCTTAGGTGATGCAGGTACTCAACAACTGCCCTCTTCTGCTCACATATCCTGACCAACATGTGCAGAGTTGAATTCCAACGCGTGGGGACATCACACACCAGTCTGTGAGCCGGAAGATGCAAACGGCGCTGAAAGCCGGCAAGGCCGGCTGAAGCAGTAGGTGACTTTCGAAAATGTGCAGACAGGCGGCGAACTTTTACCAGCAGATCAGACAGCTCTGGGTATGACTTTATAAACCGCTGAACCACGAGGTTGAGCACATGGGCCACGCATGGAACATGTGTCAGCTGGCCTCGCCTCAAAGCCGCCACCAGGTTCCGGCCATTGTCACAAACGACCTTTCCTGGCTTTAGGTTCAGAGGTGTGAGCCAGTGATCTGCCTGCTGTTTCAGAGCTGTCCACAGCTCTTCTGCATTGTGGGGTTTGTCACCTATGCAGATTAGCTTCAGCACAGCCTGTTGCCGCTTCGCCGAGGCAGTGCTGCAGTGCTTCCAGCTTGTGACTGGTGTGGAGGGCACAGTGGATGAGGATGCGCAGGAGGAGGAGGAGGCTGAAGAGCATGACATTCCGGAGCTGTAGAGTGTGGGTGAAACACTGACTGAGGTAGGGCCTGCAAACCTTGGTGTGGGAAGGACGTGTTGCGTCCCTCGCTCAGACTGGGTCCCAGCTTCCACAATATTAACCCAGTGTGCCGTCAACGAGATGTAGCGGCCTTGCCCACAAGCACTTGTCCACGTGTCTGTGGTTAGGTGGACCTTGGGTGAAACAGCGTTGTTCAGGGCACGTGTGATGTTTTGTGACACGTGGTTATGCAACGCGGGGACGGCACACCGGGAGAAATAGTGGCGGCTGGGGACCGAGTAACGTGGGACAGCTGCCGCCATCAGGTCACGGAATGCTTCTGTCTCCACCAGCCTAAAAGGCAACATTTCCAGCGCAAGCAGTCGCGAAATGTTAGCATTTAGAACTGTGGCATGTGGGGTGTTGGCAGTGTATTTGCGCCTGCGTTCAAAGGTTTGCTGAATGGATAACTGAACGCTGCGCTGGGACAAGGACGTGCTTGATGATGGTGTTCTTTCTGCGTAGGCAACTGCAGGTGCAGGAGTGGAGGAGGCTTGTTCGCAGGCAGCATGGACAGAGGATTGGCTCGCATGCACAACCAGCGAAGACGTAGCAGTGACATCAGCAAGCACTGCTCCTCGACTCTGTTGTACTTCCCACAAAGTCGGGTGCTTGGCTGACATGTGCCTGATCATGCTGGTGGTGGTCAGGCTGCTAGTTTTGGTACCCCTGCTGATGCTGGCACGGCAGGTGTTGCAAATGGCCTTTTTTGAATCATCTGGATCCAACTTAAAAAACTGCCAGACTCGTGAAGACCTAACATTTGTACAGGCACCTTGTGTCGTCGTGTTGTTCCGGGGAACGGTTGCCTGACTTCTGCCTGGGGCCACCACCCTGCTTCTTACTGCCTGTTGTGATGCTACGCCTCCCTCCCCCTGTGCACTGCTGTCCTCGCTCTGCATATCCTCCTGCCAGGTTGGGTCAGTTACTGGATCATCCACCACGTCGTCTTCCTCTTCCGCACCCTGCTCCTCCTCCTGACTTGCTGACAATTGTGTCTCATCATCGTCCACCACTTGTTGAGACACGTTGCCAACTTCGTGAGAACGTGGCTGCTCAAATATTTGGCCATCTGTACAGACGATCTCCTCATGACCCACTTCAATATGAGCTGGCGAGAGGCCAGAATGTGTGAATGGAAACGTGAACAGCTCTTCCGAGTGTCCAAGTGTGGGATCATTAATGTCCGAGGAGGACGTGTACTCAGCCTGGTGGTAGGAAGGAGGATCAGGTTCAGAAATGTGCGGTGCAGTATCACGGCTACTGACACTTGACCGTGTGGAAGACAGAGTGTTTGTGGTGGTGCCAATCTGACTGGAAGCATTATCCGCTATCCAACTAACAACCTGTTGACACTGGTCTTGGTTCAAGAGCGGTGTACTGCTGCGGTCCCCAAGAATTTGGGACAGGACGTGCGAGCGACTAGATGTGGCCCTTTGTTGTGGCGAAATTAGAGCTTGCCCACGACCTCGGCCTCTGCCTGCACCACCATCACGTCCACTTCCTTGTTCCTTGCCAATGCCCTTGCGCATTTTGCAATGCTGTGCACTGCTGACGTGTATATTCACTACTTGTGCGTTATATCAAAGTTTCTGGAAATTGCACACAAGTGCACCTGTACGCTGCCACCGACAGGCACACACGTGCGGTTTTTAAATGCAAGCACGGACGCAATAATAACCTAACACAGGTTTTAGGAGCAAAAATTAAGAACTCTGACACTATCAGCCACTGCTGACTGACGTGTATTATACACTACACTTGTGCGTTATATAATAGTTTGGTAAACGCACACCAGTGCACCTGTACGCTGCCACCAACAGGCACACACGTGCGGTTTTAAAAACCAAGCACGGACGCAATAATAACCTAACACAGGTTTTAGGAGCAAAAATTAAGAACGCTGACACTATCAGCCACTGCTGACTGACGTGTATTATACACTACACTTGTGCGTTATATAATAGTTTGGTAAACGCACACCAGTGCACCTGTACGCTGCCACCAACAGGCACACACGTGCGGTTTTAAAAACCAAGCACGGACGCAATAATAACCTAACACAGGTTTTAGGAGCAAAAATTAAGAACTCTGACACTATCAGCCACTGCTGACTGACGTGTATTATACACTACACTTGTGCGTTATATAATAGTTTGGTAAACGCACACCAGTGCACCTGTACGCTGCCACCAACAGGCACACACGTGCGGTTTTAAAAACCAAGCACGGACGCAATAATAACCTAACACAGGTTTTAGGAGCAAAAATTAAGAACTCTGACACTATCAGCCACTGCTGACTGACGTGTATTATACACTACACTTGTGCGTTATATAATAGTTTGGTAAACGCACACCAGTGCACCTGTACGCTGCCACCAACAGGCACACACGTGCGGTTTTAAAAACCAAGCACGGACGCAATAATAACCTAACACAGGTTTTAGGAGCAAAAATTAAGAACTCTGACACTATCAGCCACTGCTGACTGACGTGTATTATACACTACACTTGTGCGTTATATAATAGTTTGGTAAACGCACACCAGTGCACCTGTACGCTGCCACCAACAGGCACACACGTGCGGTTTTAAAAACCAAGCACGGACGCAATAATAACCTAACAGGTTTTTTTGGGGAGCGACAATTACAGTACAGACAAGTCAGACACTATCTGGACTGTTTTACACTGTGTACACCAGCCCCAGATATGAAGGCTGGTATACGGTCACCACTACCCTGCCTGCCTGCCTGCCTGTATACTGCTACAATAGTCCTGACAAGGACTCTTTTGGTCACTAGCCTGTATTCAGACCTGGCTATACCCTGCCTGTATATAGCAACAATAGTCCTGAGAAGGACTCTGCTACTGTACGCCGACCTGGCTATACCCTGCCTGCCTGTATACAACTAGAATAGTCCTGAGAAGGACTTTTGGTCACACTGTTTGCAGCCCTGCAACTGAAAAAGCTATAAAGGGCCGCAAAGCTTTCCCTGAATCAGCGACACTCTCCCTACACTCACTGTCAGAATAGCTGTGAGCAGAGCACAGCGCGCCGGCCTATATAAAGGCTCGGTGACGCTGTGCAGGCCGGCCAATCACTGCAATTCCACAACTAACAGGGCTGTGGCATTGCAGTGGTCTGCCAGCCAATCCCTGCATGAGGGCTGGCTCTCAAAAGAGCGCCAACATGCAGAAATGAAGACCACGAGTAAAGCACGAGTATCGCGAGATTACTCGTTCCCCGCCGAGCAGCCCGAGTACAGTGATACTCGTGCGAGTACCGAGTAGTGACAAGCATGCTCGCTCATCACTATTCACCATCTATCACCATAGTTACCCAGTGCCCAGTCTGCGACATGTAACGTCCCTGTCCATGCTTACTGGTCCAAGTATTGGTGGTGAAATGCACCCGTTCACACACAGAGTTTCTCAAGGAAGCGGTGATGTGGTGTGCGACATGCTGGTGTAGCGCGGGCACACCTTTCTTAGAGAAGTAGTGGCGACTAGGCATCTGGTACTGGGGCACAGCGACAGACATAAGGTCTCTAAAATCCTGTGTGTCCACTAGGCGGAAAGGCAGCATTTCGGTAGACAAGAGCTTACAGAGGGATAGAGTCAACCTCTTAGCTTTGTCATGGGTCGCAGGAAATGGCCTTTTATTTGACCACATCTGAGGGACAGAGATCTGGCTGCTGTGTGTAGATGGTGTTGAGTAGGGTGTCCCTGTAAAAATGCAGCTTTGTGAGGAAAGTGCAGGCGGAGACATGATGTTGCCTTCATCCAACGTTGGTGCTATCGATGTCTGAGAGAGCTGTACACACTCACTTGTTTCCCCTTCCAAACCAACTGACGACCTACCAAGCAAACTGCCTGTTGCGGTTACAGTGGTGGAAGTTGTGCGTGGAAAACCAGGTGTGACAGCTGTCCCCACAGTCCTAGAAGATGAAGAGCGCGCAGATGCACTGGAAGGGGCAGGCCGTGGATGGTTCGCTCCGCTAGGTCGCATTGCAGCACGGTGAGCTTCCCACCGGGACCTATGATATTTATTCATGTAACGATTTATGGAAGAAGTTGTCAAACTGCTGAGGTTTTGACCTCTACTAACAGAATCACGACAAATTTTACACATCACATAATTTGGGCGATCTTTTTCTATGTCAAAAAAGGACCAGGCTAGGCAAGGCTTAGAGGGCATGCGACCTGCTGAGCCCCCCCGACTAGTGCTCAGAGGCAGAGTGGTGGCTGATGATGCAGTTGTAGACGTGCTACCAGTGCTCCGACTCTGTCCAGGAAGGTGCAAGGTAACTTCGTCGTCGGTTGCATCCTCCTTTACCGCCTCTGTTAACCTCCTCGAGTGCCTGACTGGGGGTTGACAGTAGGTGGAATCTAGAACTTCATCATCAATTGTTGTGTTTGCACTCCCCTCCCCCTCAGACCGAGCCTCTTCTTGCCCTGACCGAATATTTAAGTTGTCTTTCCAATTTGGTATCTGGGTCTCATCGTCATCAGTATGTTCCTCATTGTCTATAACCACAGGTGTTACAGTTTGTGACAAAGGGTTAACATTACGCTCAGAAACTTGGTCCTCACAGCCTGAATCAGAGTCACAAAGGTTCTGGGCATCACTGCAGACCATTTCCTGGTCTGGACTCACTGTAGCTTGGGAGCAGACCTCTGATTCCCAGGCTATAGTGTGACTGAACAGCTCTGCAGACTCAGCCATCTCAGTTCCACCATACTGTGCAGGGCTGATGGAGACTTCAGAGCTGGGAGAAAGCAAGTTTGATTGGGATGACAACTCAGAGGACTGGTGTTTTTTGGATGCGGTACTTGAAGTGGCTGAGAGGGCACTTTTTGGACCACTTGAGATCCATTCAAGCATTTTCCTTTTTTGGCCATCATCCACCTTTGTTCGTGTTGTTCGTGTCCGTAAAAAAGGGAGCACATCGGATTGTCCACGGTAAGTAGTAGACATCTTACTTTTGCTGGTAGATGGTCTATCTTCAGCAGATGATAATGGACTTTGCCACCTTCCCCACGGACAAACCCTTTTTTTCCTTTTCCGCCACGCCTCTTCCCCTTTCCACCAGCATCTGTCATTTTGCCACTCATGTTGATTGCGACAAGATTGTGTACTGAAAATGTGGTAGTAAAAATTGAGAGGTGGTGTAGATTACAGCGGTGGTCTAGCTTTATTAACAGCAGAATAATAAAGAATAAATATCCCTGACAATGCAACTACGGCCCTTAAACTGACAGCATAAATTGCTAGTATAATGGCTTAGTAACAATGAGTTGGAGTGTGCAATGCAGGCAGACGTGCTGAAAATATCTGTGCACTACTGGGACTATACAGAAGTCCAATAGCCACGTTTAGGATGCCACTAGGTACACTCAGTGTTTGCTAGTATAATGGCTTAGTTATAATGAGTTGGAGTGTGCAATGCAGGCAGAGGTGTTGCAAATATCTTTGCACTAGTGGGACTATACAGAAGTCCAATAGCCACGTTTAGGACGCCATTAGGTTCACTCAGTGTTTGCTAGTATAATGGCTTAGTAACAATGAGTTGGAGTGTGCAATGCAGGCAGAGGTGCTGCAAATATCTTTGCACTAGTGGGACTATACAGAAGTCCAATAGCCACGTTTAGGATGCCACTAGGTACACTCAGTGTTTGCTATAATAATGGCTTAGTAACAATGAGTTTGAGTGTGCAATGCAGGCAGAGGTGCTGCAAATATCTGTGCACTACTGGGACTATACAGCAGTCCAACAGCCACGTTTAAGATGCCACTAAGTTCACTCAGTGTTTGCTAGTATAATGGCTTAGCTACAATGAGTTGGAGTGTGCAATGCAGGTAGAGGTGCTGCAAATATCTTTGCACTATTGGGACTATACAGAAGTCCAATAGCCACGTTTAGGATGCCACTAGGTACACTCAGTGTTTGCTAGTATAATGGCTTAGTAACAATGAGTTTGAGTGTGCAATGCAGGCAGAGGTGCTGAAAATATCTTTGCACTAGTGGGACTATACAGAAGTCCAATAGCCACGTTTAGGATGACACTAGGTACACTCAGTGTTTGCTAGTATAATGGCTTAGCTACAATGAGTTGGAGTGTGCAATGCAGGTAGAGGTGCTGCAAATATCTTTGCACTAGTGGGACTATACAGAAGTCCAATAGCCACGTTTAGGATGCCACTAGGTACACTCAGTGTTTGCTAGTATAATGGCTTAGTAACAATGAGTTTGAGTGTGCAATGCAGGCAGAGGTGCTGAAAATATCTTTGCACTAGTGGGACTATACAGAAGTCCAATAGCCACGTTTAGGATGACACTAGGTACACTCAGTGTTTGCTAGTATAATGGCTTAGTTATAATGAGTTTGAATGTGCAATGCAGGCAGACGTGCTGCAAATATCTGTGCACTACTGGGACTATACAGCAGTCCAACAGCCACGTTTAGGATGCCACTAAGTTCACTCAGTGTTTGCTAGTATAATGGCTTAGTTATAATGAGTTGGAGTGTGCAATGCAGGCAGACGTGCTGCAAATATCTTTGCACCAGTGGGACTAAACAGAAGTCCAATAGCCACGTTTAGGATGCCACTTGGTACACTCAGTGTTTGCTAGTATAATGGCTTAGTAACAATGAGTTGGAGTGTGCAAAGGACAGGAGGGTACAGTGCCAGGGTTGTGGGTCTCTGGGTAGAGGAATGGAAGCCTGCCTTTCTATCCCTCCTAATGGGGAAATGCAGCAAGGAAATCCCTGACCTTAGCTACACAATCTCTGTCATCTTGTGTAGCTGTTAATCTCTCTGTTTTCAGGACCTGTCACCTATGGCTCTGACCCTGTCCGTATGAGCCCTTAAAAGGACTGATAGAAAGTGCTCTCCCTAAGCTGTCTAGCGCTGTGTATGGAGCGCATACAGCAGTATCGGCGATAGGACTCAGGACGGAGCTGCGCCAGTGATGTCTGACACCAAGGACACAGAAGAGATAATGGCGTCCGGACGGGCAGATAGTCGTTTTTATAATGCAGGGACATGTGACATGGACATCCTATCACACATGCCGTTGCTTCTCTGGCTAAAAGTCCACTTAGCTGTGTGTGTGTCTGGGATTGGCTGACATGCTGGCCCTCCCCACTACACGCGCGCGCTTAGGGAAGGAAGACAAGGAAAAAAAAAAAATGGCGATCGCCATTATTCATACAGGAGTGATCTGAATGTGCTGTTACCGCACACTATACACTGAAATTTCATAATAGTGTGAGTGACAAAGTGACTTACACTATTACAGTGGAAAGCCAGCTAGGAATTAGCTGGGTTTTTTGCTGCTAGAACCGTTCTCGAACGTATCTAGAACTATCGAGCTTTTGCAAAAAAGCTCGAGTTCTAGTTTGATCTAGAACAGCCCCCAAAATCACTCGAGCCGCGAACTGGAGAACCACGAACCTCGAACCGCGCTCAACTCTAGTATCCAACTCTTCCAACAGCCCTGAAGCCGGGTGGCTTGTTGGGTAATCATGAGTTAATACTGGCTTTGTTTTACTAGCCAGTATTAAGCCAGAGATTCTTAATGTCAGGCACGTTTGATCCGGCCATTAAGAATCTCCATTAAAGGGTTAAAAAAAGACACCACACAGAGAAAAAATACTTTAATAGAAATAAATGCACAGACACATTAGAGACTCCATCTTTATTACCCCCTGTCAGCCCTCCATGATCTATGGTCTTCTGTCTTTCTCGTTCAACAAATGCAGCTCTGCTCCATCACTGCTCCATGGGGGAAGACGCTGCTTCCCGTGGAGCATTCACTCCGTGAAAGCTGCACAAGAAGCAGCGTGCAGCCTTCACTCCGTGAGTGATCAGTGCTGCTAGCGGTAACAGCGGTAACGCTGACAGACGCGTTACCATAGCAACGGTGCTCCCGGAGCCGCGGTTAGCGGTGACGTCACCTCTAACTGCGTTGCTATGGCAACGGTGATCTCCGTTAATGACTGGCTGTGTCAGCCGGTCCCTAACGGAACGGGGAGTCGACCGTGTGCTAGAGCATGTCGCCGGTACACGGCGATATACAAATGTGCACCGTGTACCGGAGAGATGCACTCGCAGGTCCTACATGACGCGTCATAGTCATGTGACCAGTCTGTAGCCAATGAGATAATAGCCACGTGACTGGTCACATGGCTATTTTGACGTCACGATAGGTCCTGCATCTCTGCTGGCAGTGCCTGTCACCGGGAGGATTCAGCGATCATCGGATGGAATAGCGGCAGGAGACAGAGTGCAGGAGGGATCGCGGGGACCGGTAAGTGTTATGGCAATGTTTATTAACTGTATGTGTACATTTATAATGCATTTTTATGTGTTTGTGATTGCCTCCCATTATAGCCTATTGGTTCGAGTTCGGTTCGTCGAACGTTTGATGAACCGAACTCGAACGGGAGCTCCGTTCGTCGAACCGACCTCGAGCGGAACCGCGACCGGTTCGCTCATCTCTACTTGGCATGTATTGCCGGAAGGGGCATTTTCCGCGGAAAGGGAGAAAACGTTCGTCTACTGTCACCTCTGGCCCAGGGTTGAACATCAGTGGAAGGAGCTGCACCCATTTCTCCCAAACATCCCTGATGGGAGCAAGTTTGTCAGATTTTGTTCTGGTGTCTCTGTTGTCAAATCTGAGGACTCTTGATATCATTTGAAACTTTTGAAGTGACATTGTTGCCCGGAAAATATTCCTGCCTTTTGATGCGTCCCAGAGACTATCAGTGGCCTCATTGCAGGATTTGTACACTCCAGCAAGGAGAAGAACACCAATGTAGGCATCTAGGTCATCATCATGAAGGTCATTCCACATGTCGCCGTGGACTTTTTTTCCTTCAAGGTTTGTCATAGCAATAATGACTTTTGTTATTGACAATGGCATAAACAGATCAAAACATGTCTTGATGTCACTTACTCTTGTCATAGCAAACCTTTGATCCCAGGGGTCATTTTTATGACATTTGCAGCATCTGCCCTGCCATGTACATCTGGAGGTACTGAGCTCCAACTGATCTTGCCATTTTTGGATTTGAATCTTTCAGCGGGAGCAGCTTCAGCACCGGTGACCTCCTCATCAGACTGTTCAGAACTGTCTATGTCTTCCGGTTGATACTCCACATCATCTTCCTCCTCAGAAACCTGTTCATCTGTATCAGTTTGCTGCTGTGTGTCCTCTTATTCATTATCATCCAAGATATAATCCAGAATTTGGCTTGCATCTAATCTTCTCCTCATTGTTGCATGGTGTAAACTGAAGATGTATACTCTGCAAAGTACCAACTGTAAGCTGATTTGGCCATACATGCCTGGACATGTCCCTAACTCAAGTTGTTGGAAGTAGAGCTGGCTGTGGGCTGTTGGTTTATATTGTGTTTATGAGTTCAGTTTTGGGACTTATTATTGTTTTTTTACTCTTATATTAGACCTTGTTCGAAATTGACCCCAACAACACAAATGTTATAATTTTAATAAGAGCATTTTACAATTTAGTAAAATAGTTTTATTTTATTGTATTTTGTTTAAAAATAAGTTCCAGAAAAAGTCAAAAAGTCTTGATGCAATAATCAAATGTATGTAGAATTTGTATGCATTTAAAACCTAAAACGGGTCGGTCACGACCCTAACACTAGAAGAAGGTTAAATTGTCAGAAAACGTGATGTCCTAATATAAAACGGAGGTCATTTTCGGATTCAGCGCACTCAAAAACATAAAGATTATGTGGAATAACCAAAACAGCTCTCGAAAAATTTTTTTTTGCAGATCTGTGTATTAACCATCCTCTTTTTCCAATCTCTTAAGCGGTTATTAACCCATTTACATATATTTTACCACAGTACCATTGCTCTTATTTTATGCACCAAATTTTTGTTGAGCACTGTATTAATGGTCTTTGAAAAGTCCAGATAGACAATATCCATATTGTTACCCTGGTCCAGTTTAGAACTTACCTGCTCTAGAAAGTTGATCAGATTAGTTTGACAGGAGTGATTCCTCATAAACCCATGTTTATATTGGGTCATGAGGTTATTACCCATGTATGTATATATACTATTATTTTTGTGATGTTATCTCATTATAATATTCTGAATATAAAGTTGGTTATGTACTGGGCCCTAGCCTGACACTACTGTGCTTAATGTACCTAAATTTGATATGGTAGCACCATTGTTAGAATCATAGTTTGCACTGTTAAGTAAAATTGAAGAATAATGACAGAAATATTCTTACTTTGCAATGTTTTACATTCAATTAATGCTGCTGAACATTTTCAAATAAAATAAACAAGAACAGTTAGGAACAATTTGTTATACAAGGTATAAAAGTGAACAACCTTGAGCACATATATGCATTATACCGGTTTAAATGTACAGCATATTTTATTATCAGCAGATTAAAAATAAAGTAAACTGCATGCAGGAAATATAAAAACTAGGAGAGACAAAAATAAATAAAAAAAAGAAAAATAAGGGGAAGGGAGAAAGAAGGATGCATCATAAAATAATGAAGTGGTATTAGTGCAAAGCTATCAATATATAGGCAGATGTGCATGACAAACAAATGGACCCAGATAGGATATTTGTGGTCTGCTAATCAGTCAAGAAATAGTCAATGGGGTTAGGACACGCATGTACTGAGCTTTTATGCTAGGAAGATAAGACTAAGCTTCAAATACTGTGCGCAAAATGAGGTATAAAGGTAGCTTTACACGCTCGTTGGGATCACAGATTTTGTGACTCACATCAGGCCGCGTTAGCGATGTCGTTGCGTGTTACACCTATTAGCGATTTTGAATCGTTGAGAAAACGATGTTGTTCGTCATTCCTGCGGCAGCACACATCGCTACGTGTGACACCGCAGGAATGAGGAACCTCATCTTACCTGCGTCCCACAAGCAATGAGGAAGGAAGGAGGTGGGCGGGATGTTCGTCCCGCTCATCTCCGCCCCTCCGCTTTAATTGAGCAGCAACTTACTGACATCGCTGTGACGCAGAACAAACCGCCCCCTTAGAAAGGAGGCGGTATGCCGGTCACAGCGACGTCGCTATGCGGGTAGGTATGTGGGACGGATCCGTATGATGTTGTGCGCCACGGGCAGCGATATGCCCATGTCGCACAACCGATGGGGGCGGGTACGCACACTAGCGATATCAGTAACGATTAGAGTTGAGAACATTTCGCGGTTTGCGGTTCTCCAGTTCGCGGTTCGTGTGATTTTGGGGGCTGTTCCAGATCGAACTAGAACTCGAGCTTTTTGCTAAAAGCTCGACAGTTCGAGTTACGTTGGAGAACGGTTCTAGCAGCAAAAGCAGGGCTTTTTATAGCTACAGTGTGCAGGAGCCATCGCTGGCAGCCTGCCAGAAGCTGGTAACCAAGATAAACATCGGGTATCCAAGCAAAGCGCTTTGGTTAGTAACCCGACATTTATCCTAGTTACATGTGCAGAAAGCCCACACTTCCCCGCTCAACTCGCTCCGCCCCCTCCTGCAAGCGGCATGTACACACACACACACACACACTCACACTCCCGCTCACACTCACACACACATTCACACACACCTATCCCCAGCCATGCAGTCCACGACACTGACGTCCTCAGCGCCACATGGCCTTGCTAGGCTCCACCCACTTTGCACTCCGCCACAAGCACACATGGCCCCGCTAGGCTCCCCCCACCTGTCACTCTACTCACATTACCCCGCTAGGCTCCACCAACCTGTCACTCTGCACACATGGTCCCGCTAGGATCCGCCCACCTGTCACTCTGCACACATGGTCCCGCTAGGCTCCGCCCACCTGGCACTCTGCACACATTACCCCGCTATGCTTCACCCACCTGGTACTCTGCACACATGGTCCCGCTAGGCTCCGCCCACCTGGCACTCTGCACACATTACTCTGCTAGGCTCCGCCCACCTGGCACTCTGCACACATGGTCCCGCTAGGCTCCGCCCACCTGTCACTCTGCGCACATTACCCCGCTAGGCTCCACCCACCTGGCACTCTGCATACATGGTCCCGCTAGGCTCCGCCCACCTGGCACACACACACACTCACACACACACACAAAACACTCACCTGTCCCCAGCTATGCAGTCCACGACACTGACGTCCTCAGCGCCACATGGCCCCGCTAGCCTCCACCCACTTTGCACTCCGCCGCCAGCACACATGGCCCCACTAGGCTCCACCCACCTGTCACTCTGCTCACATTACCCCGCAAGGCTCCGCCCACCTGTCACTCTGCACACATTACCCCGCTAGGCTCCGCCCACCTGGCACTCTGCACACATGGTCCCACTAGGCTCTGCCCAATTGCACTCTGCACACATGGTCCCGCTAGGCTCTGCCCACCTGGCAATCTGCACACATAACCCCGCTAGGCTCCGCCCACCTGGCACTCTGCACACATTACCCCGCTAGGCTCCGCCCACCTGGCACTCGGCACACATGGCCCCGCTAGGCTTCACCCACCTGGCACTCTGCACACATGGTCCCGCTAGACTCCGCCCACCTGGCACTCTGCACACATTACCCCGCTAGGCTCCACCCACCTGGCACTCGACACACATGTCCCCGCTAGGCTCCGCCCACCTGGCACTCGGCACACATGGCCCTGCTAGCCTTCACCCACCTGGCACTCTGCACACATGGTCCCGCTAGACTCCGCCCACCTGGCACTCTGCACACATTACCCCGCTAGGCTCCACCCACCTGGCACTCGACACACATGTCCCCGCTAGGCTCCGCCCACCTGGCACTCGGCACACATGGCCCCGCTAGGCTTCACCCACCTGGCACTCTGCACACATGGTCCCGCTAGAATCCGCCCACCTGACACTCTGCACACATTACCCCGCTAGGCTCCACCCACCTGGCACTCGACACACATGGCCCCGCTAGACTCCGCCCACCTGGCACTCTGCACACATTACCCCGCTAGGCTCCGCCCACCTGGCACTCTCCACACATGGCCCCGCTAGGCTCCGCCCACCTCGCACTCGGCACACATTACCCCACTAGGCTCCGCCCACTTGGCACTCTCCACACATGGTCTCGCTAGGCTCCACCCACCTGGCACTCTGCACACATTACCCCGCTAGGCTCTGCCCTCCTGGCACTCTGCACACATGGTCCCACTAGGCTTCACCCACCTGGCACTCTGCACACATGGTCCCGCTAGGGTCCGCCCACCTGGCACTCTGCACACATTACCCTGCTAGGCTCCGCCCACCTGGCACTCTGCACACATGGTCCCGCTAGGCTCGCCCACCTGGCACTCTGCACACATGGTCACACTAGGCTCCGCCTACCTGTCACTCGGCACACATTACCCCGCTAGGCTCCGACCACCCGGCACTCTGCACACATTACCCCGCTAGGCTCCGCCCACCTGGCACTCTGCACACATGGTCCGCTAGGCTCCGCCCACCTGTCACTCTACACACATAGTCCCGCTAGGCTCCGCCCACCTGGCACTCTGCACACATGATCCCGCTGGGCTCCGCTTACTTTTCACTCTGCACACATGGCCCCGCTAGGCTCCGCCCACCTGGCACTCTGCACACATTACCCCGCTAGGCTCCGCCCACCTCGCACTCAGCACACATGTCCCTGCTCAGCTTACCTGCGGTGATGAAGTCCCGCCATCCCGACCTCAGCGCTGTCACTGTCCTCCATGGCCGCCGCTTATCACATCACCTTCTCTCGCTTCTGATCCGCGACTGTGACTATCGGTGACGTCAGGGGCAGCTCTCGATACTTGGCTGTGAAGGTCATTGAAGTCAGTGACAGGGGCTGTCAGCAGTGCAGGAGATCAGCGCAGCTAATGTACCTCGCTAACAGCAGCACTTGTCATGCCCTGCAGTGACCTGGGCTGACCCATTGATGTTAGCTCAGGTCACTGCATTGCTCTCCCAGCCAATGGGGAACATCCTGCTCTTCATTGACTGGGACAGTGTGGATCGTCATGGGAACCCCTTGGATTACAGCAGACCTGGATTTGTTTTTCTTTCTAATAAATTGGTGAAAGAGGCAATGTGTTGGGCAGTGTTTTTTCAAATAAAAATGTATTTGTCTTCTATTTTTTTTTATTACTGACTGGGTTGGTGATGTCGGGTATCTGATAGACGCGTGACATCACGAACCCCAGGGCTTGATGCCAGGTGACATTACACATCTGGTATTAACCCCATATATTACGCCGTTTGCCACCGCACCAGGGCACGGGCTGAGCTGGGGCGAAGCACCAGGGTTGGCGCATCTAATGGATGCACCACTTCTGGGGCGGCTACGGCCTGCTATTTTTAGGCTGGGGAGAGTCCAATAACTATGGACTTCCCTAGTCTGAGAATATCAGACCCCAGCTGTCTGCTTTACCTTGGCTGATGATCCAATTTTGGGGGGACCCCTACGTGTTTTTTTTTTAAAATTATTTATTTAATTTAAAATAACAGCGTGAGGTGCCCTCAGTTTTGGATTACCAGCCAAGGTGAAGCTGCCAGCTGTGGTCTGCAGGCTGCAGCCGTCTGCTTTACCCTAGCTGGCTACAAAAATAGGGGGAACCCCACGTCATTTTTTTCATTTTTTTGGCCAAATACAAGGCTAAGCACCCCTTAGTGCCACATGAAAGGCACCAAAGGGTGCAAAATTACAAAATGCAGGAGAGTGGGACATTATGTGTCTTTCTGCCATTATAATGACAGAAAAGACTGATATGAAGTGTAAAAGCACTAGAAAATCACCAGAGCGCTCTACGCTGTGAAAAGCAGTAGAAAATGGCACTGGAGTGAACATGTGACTGCCTCATGTAGGTTGAATCTATGGATCTGTACCGCCCTGGGGGCTCGACTGCTCTCCGCCGATCCGCTCGGATCCGGGCTCGGGTTGTCTGTGGCTCGAGCGCCTCCGGACCGGGGACCTCATCGCTTTGGAAAGGGGGGAGGGTTTGGTTGTTTGATTTGGGGTGGACTGGTTTCACGGCCGGAGCCGCAGTGACCGGTAACAGTTCGTGACGCCACCCACGGGTCGTGGTGAGGTGATGGGCACTGCCGCTGCGGTGAGGGTGCGGGGGCTCGTCCGGGATCGGTGGTGGGTCATAGCTAGGTGTTGACCCCTCCGTCGGTAGGGGGTTTGTTGGTCCAGGGGCCAGGTGGCAGGAGCGGGGGGTTGCAGGACGCAGGGGCTCGCTTGCAGCGCGGTGCCTGATGGCACTGGTGTACTCACGATTAAACCACACAGAGTCAATGGTAAACCAAGTTCGGTGTAGATCAGTGCCCGCAACCAGCTGCGTGTGTCCCCAGTGAGTTTGATGATGTCGCCTTTCTCCTGCACCTTTATATTTGCTATAGTGACTCCTATGCTTCAGCAACGGTAGTCCGCTCCCCGACTTTTGGGTACCGGAGGAGCCCTTTTGCCCTCAGGCGCTGGCCCTTTGGATCTCTGGCCCTTGGTGGTGGCTCTTATCCGGAATCGGTGGGCTGTTGCCGTCTATCGGGACTTTGGGTGGGAATGAACCCCTGAGGTCCAGACCGCAATCAGTAGATTTGTCTGAGCCTGGTTGCTTCTGGGCTAGAACGGGGTCTGAGTACCCTGCCTGGTGCTCCGGTTGACTTGTTAGCTCCCCGGTTCGGGTCCGAAGGTTCACCACCCTCTTCTCGATCCCTAAGGGTTCCGCAGTTCAGTCCCTGACCGGACTCCTGCAGATGGCAACCACCATCTGCCTGCCTGACCGTTCCAAGGGGTCCTAGGCTCCGTCCTAGGCCCCTGACTCTCAGCTCGCCACTTTTACTCCTCTCACTACTCCTCTCCCCACTCGACTCACTTGTCCTTTCCCTGCCTCAGGCCAGCAGACTCCTCGGAGGGCGTGCCTATCCACCTGGCTCCGCCCACCTGGTTTGCCTTGCTAGACCTGAGGGAGGCGGTCAGGACTTGTTGACTGCTGGTGCCTCACTGGGGTGGGGGTGTGTGTGGTGTTGTGTGTTGTTACCTGTGACCCCTGGGGGTCTAGGGCATCACAGATCCTGGGTAAATTTATGTATTTTCCCTCCTTCAGTTTTTTTGCAGTACGCAAACAAACGGAAGGCGCACGGATGACATACGGACCGTATATGGAACAGAAACGGATGCCACACGGATGCAGCCATAAAAAAACGAACCGTTTTTTGCGGACCGCAATAACGGATCAGTCGTGTGAATGTAGCCTTATTATGATCTGCCGTTTATAAACAGCAAGACCAGATTTTCTTTATCTGTGGACAGAGCAGCAGAGGGTCATTCATCTGGAATGCCAAGACCAGATCTTCTTTATCTGTGGACAGAGCAGCAGAGGGTCATTCATCTGGATTAAGACCCTATTTGCGCTTGTTTTACACAGCTTTTTCTACTATCGTTTATAAACAGCAGGCAGAAATAAGTGAATAGCGCCCCCCAGCGTCAGAAAATCTCTGGGGTTTCAGGGGGTAGCTGAGACCCTGGAGATCATGATTTAGGCCGTTTTTTCCGGTCCCCGCTCACGTGATCACCAGTATAGACCGTATACCGATGATCACGTTACAGTAAATGACAGCGTCGGTAAAAAATTATTTATCTCCCATCTGGCATAAACAAACATGATAAATCTCCTCCCCGGTCCCCCGGTGTCGCCAAAGTGCCCCCCCTGACCTCCTCCTGGAAATCCAAGATGCACGCCGGCCGCATTCACCCTACTCCTCTGATTTCTGTCGCATGTTCCATGACACATGCGATAGAAAACTCCTCCCCAGGCCCTGCCAGGTCATCCTCTATAAACCCACCAGTGTTCCCTGGTGTCCCACGGTACCTGTGCAGCGTTGATCCCTCGCGGCCCTCTCCTTCACAATAGATGCTGCCACATGCACAGAGCGGCTGTCAGCTCAGCTTCCTGTGTTCAGACACAGTGAGTGGTGGTTATGCATCTGTAAGCTAAATGGGCGGCACGGTGGCTCAGTGGTTAGCACTGCAGTCTTGCAGCACAGAGGTCCTGGGTTCAATTCCCACCAAGGACACCATCTGCAAGGAGTTTGCATGTTCTCCCTGTGTTTGCGTGGGTTTCCTCCGGGTACTCTGGTTTCCTCCCACACTCCAAAGACATACAGACAGGGAATTTAGATTGTGACATGGGGACAGTGTTCCCAATGTATGCAAAGCACTATGGAATTAATAGCGCTTTATAAATTAATATATTATTATTATTACTGCAATGCCCTGCTCATGAGGTAAGGAACATAGTTGATCAGGAGAGCTATATACTACATTTCCAAATGGAGGTATTTGATTTTATAGTTTCCCTGCTGAACGACTACCAAACATGAGAGTCCGTTATATGCCACAAGAAAACACAACTAAATAGCGAGCTCTGTTGTTTAGTATTCATTCAGCTGGATAACTGGACTTAAAGGGGTATTCCATCTCCAAGATCCTATCCCCAATATATTGTAGGTGGAATAACAATAATATCAGCAAATACCAATATTTGGAAATGTAGAATAGTTCTCCTGATTAGGCATGCCCTTACCTCATGAGCAGGGCATTGCAGCTTTGGTAGCAACCGTTACGATGTGGACTCTGCTGCTGTGGACTCGGGAAGAGTGAGTGCAGATTCATTGCACCCACACTCCTCACATGGAGTGTCTGAACTCCTAGAAAATGGGGGACACGTTCCCTGAGTGTCTCCCCCATATTCTAGACGGTCCAGAGTCGTCGTGGGACCCCCTTATTTTTTTTCTCACAATAAATTGGTGAAAGAGGAATTATTTTGGGGATTGTTTTTTCAAATAATTTTTTTTTTGTCGATTTTTTTTGTTAGTACTGACAGTTTATGATGTCGGGTATCTGATAGACGCAATGACATCACAAACTGCTGGGCTTGGTGTCAGGTGACTTTACAGCTAGTATCAACCCCATTTATTACCCCGTTTGCCACTGCACCAGGGCACGGGATGAGCTGGGGTGAAGCGCCAGAATTGGCGTATCTAGTGGATGCGCCACGTCTGGGGTGCCTGCAGCCTGCTATTTTAGGCTGTGAAGGCCCAATAACTATGGACCTTCAAACCCTGAGAATACCAGACCACAGCTGTCCGCTTTACCTTTGCTGGTAATCCAATTTGGGGGGGAACCGTACTTTTTTTTTGTAATTATTAATATTTATAACATAATTATAAAAAAAGAGCCTGGGGTGACCTCCACATTGGATCCCCAACCACGGTAAAGCTGCCAGCTGTGGTTTTCAGGCTACAGCCATCTGCTTTACCCTAGATGGCTATTACAAATGGGGGGACCAACGTCATTTTTTTTAACTATTTTTAAACAGAAAAAATTAATGGGCTTCCCTGTATTTTGATTGCCAGCCAAGGTAACGCCAGGCAGATGGGGGTGTCAACCCATAGCTGTCTGCTTTATCTGCACTGAGAATCAAAAATACCGCAGAGCGCAACGTCATTTTTTTTAAAGATTTATTTTTACAGCACTGTCATGTCAGGCAATCAAAATACAGGGAAGCCCTTTTTGTTTTTAGTTATTTAAATAAATAATTTAAAAAAATATATGTGGGCTCCCCCTACGTTTTTTGTATTGCTAGCTAAGGGTAATCTAAGCAGCTACAGGCTGCCAACCCCCACTCCTTGGTGTTACCTTCACTGGCAATGGAAAATCCACGGAAGCATTTTTTATTTTTTTTTTGCCAAAAAACTACAAAAAAATGACATGCGCTTTGCTGTATTTTTGTATGCTAGCCAGGTACAGCAAGCAGGTACGGGCTGCCCCCAACCCCCAGCTGCCTATTTGTACCCAGCTGGGAACTACAAATATAGGGAAGCCCTTTTTTTACTTAATTCAAAAAATTTTATGAAATAATTAAAAAAAAACAAAAAACGACGTGGGCTTTGCCCCATTTTTGTGTCCAGGTACAGGTTAGCCCAAGGTTTCTGGGCTCCTCTGCTGCGAATTGCAGTCCACAGCCGCCCCAGAAAATGGCGCTCTCATAGAAGCGCCATCTTCTGGCGCTGTATGCAACTCTTCCAACAGCTCTGAAGCCGGGTGACTTGTTGGCTTTGTTTTACTAGCTAGTATTAAGTTAGAGATTCTTAATGTCACACACGTTTGATCCGGCCAATAAGAATCTCCAATAAAGGGTTAAAAAATAACACCACACAGAAAAAAAAAACTTTTATAGAAATAAATACACAGACACACTTAGAGACTCCATCTTTATTACTCCCTGTCACCCCTCCACGATCCATGGTCTTCTGTCTTCTTTCTCCTTCAACACATGCAGCTCTGTCTGCTCCATCAGACAGCACAGCTGCATGGGGGAAGACGCTGTGCTCCATGCAGAAATCACTCTGTGAGAGTGACCACAGGCTCCTGGCTGTAAGCAGTGGCATGGGTTGTCATAGCAACACTCCTCCGATTACGTGATTCCGGTGCCGCTGCGTGCTGGTAGCGTGATGTCCCCGTCACCGCTACCAAGCGCGTTGCTATGGCAACGGTGATCTCCGTTATTGACCGGCTGTGTCAGCTGGTCAGGAGCCAGCTTCTGCGGACACTGGTAACTACGGTAAACATCTGGTAACCAAGAAGCCCTTTCCTTGGTTACCCGATGTTTACCGTAGTTACCAGCGTCCGCCGCTCTCACGCTGCCAGTGCCAGCTCCCTGCTCCCTGCACACATAGCAAGACTATACATCGGTTTAAATTAACCCGATGTGTACTCTTGCTAGGAGTGCAGGGAGCCAGCGCTAAGCGGTGTGCGCTGGTAACCAAGGTAAATATCGGGTTGGTTACCCGATATTTACCTTACTTACCAAGCGCTGCATCGCTTCCACGCGTCGCTGCTGGCTGGGGGCTGGTCACTGGTTGCTGGTGAGATCTGCCTGTGTGACAGCTCACCAGCAACCCGTGTAGCGACGCTCCAGCGATCCCTGCTAGGTAAGGTTGCTGGTGGGATCGCTGGAGCGTCGCTTAGTGTGACGGTACCTTAAGGGAACGGGGAAGCAGAGCGGGGAGTCGACCGTGTGCTAGATCATGTCACCGCTACACGGCGATACACAAACGTGCACCGTGTAACAGAGAGATGCAATGACAGGTTCTAGCATGACTCGTCATAGTCATGTGACCAGTCTGTAGCCAATGAGATAACAGACACGTGGCTGGTCACATGCTATTTTGATGACATCACGTAGGTCCTGCATCACTGCTGGTTAACAGGAAGACGCAGCGATTATCGGCAGGAGACAGAGTGCAGGACGGATCCCGGGGACAGGTAAGGCTACTTTCACACATCCGGTTTTTGCTCTGCGGTACAATACGGCGCTCTGCAGAAAAACCGCAACCGTTTTTTTGCCGCCGGTTGCGGGTTTTTTTTGCATAGACTTACATTAGTGCCGTATTGTGCCGCATGGGCTTGCGTTCGGTCCGGTTTTTGCCGCATGCGGCAGATTTAGCCGATGCCGCGGCCGGATGGAACGTTCCCTGGCACGTTTTTTGCTCCGGCAAAAAAAAACACATTGCGCCGCATCCGGCCGCTGCGGCAAATTTTTTAATGCATGCCTATGGACGCCAGATGCGGCGCGATGCGGAAAAGAACGCATCCGGCCGCTGCATGCGGTTTCTTCCACTGCGCATGCTCAGTAGCATGCCGTAACCGGAAAAAAAACGGACGGGCCGCATGTAAAAACTTATGCAAAGGATGCGGTGTTTTCGCCGCATCCGTTGCATAGGTTTCACAGCCGGATTGAGCCGCACTGCTGAAACCGGATGTGTGAAAGTAGCCTTAGTGTTATGGCAATGTTTATGAACTGTATGTGCACATTTATAATGCGTTTTTATGTGTTTGTGATTGCCTCCCATTGTTTCCTATGGGTTCGAGTGGTTCGCCGAACCGAACTTGAACCAGACCTCGGTTCGACGAACCGAGCTCGAGCTGAACCACGACCGGTTCGCTCATCTCTAATAACGATATTGCAGCGTGTAAAGTGGCCTTAAGAGTATGTTCACATGCAGCATTTTAGCAATTTTTTTTTACCACAAAAATGCAGTGTTTTCGTCCCGATAAACACACTATGGCAAAAACGCAAAAGAACACAATGCGTTTTTGATGCGTTTTTACCGCATTTTGCCCAATGCATTTTTTAAAGGGTGCTTTACACGCTGCAACATCGCTAGCGATTGCTAGCGATGTCGAGCACGATAGCACCCTCCCCCGTCATTCGTGCGACATTTCGTGCTCGCTGCCGTAGCGAATATTATCACTACGGCAGCGTCACATGAACATACCTTGTCAGCGATGTCGCTGTGACTGCCGAACAATCCCTCCCTTAAGGAGGAGGTGCGTTCGGCGTCATAGCGACGTCACTGCGGCGTCACTAAGCGGCTGGTCAATAGAAGCGGAGGGGCGGAGATGAGCAGGATGTAACATCTTGTCCACCTCTTTCTTTTCTCATTGCCGGTGGACGCAGATAAGGAGATGTTTATCGCTCTTGCGGTGTCACACATAGCGATGTGTGATACCGCAGGAATGACGAACAACATCGTACCGGTGGCAGCAGCAATATTAAGGAAAGGAGCAACGTGTCAATGATCATTGTTTTTGAACGATTTTGCGATCGTTGATCGCCGCTCATTAGTGTTACATGCTGTGATTTCGCTACCGCGCCACATGTGTGTCACTAACGACGTGACCCCGACGATATATCGGTTGCGATGTTGCAGCGTGTAAAGCATCCTTTAGTCAAATGTATTGACTAGAAAGGCTCAAAAATGCTGGAAAAACGCAAAAAGAATTGACATACTGCATCTTCAAAAACACAGCCAAGATACAGCCAACAAAAGAAACCCAGTGTGAGCAAAATCGAAATCTCATAGACTTTTCTGAGAGAAGAAAATACATGCATTTTGGTGCATCTTTGTGACCTCAAAAACGCAGCAAAAGCTGCCCTGTGTGAACTTAGCCTAAAATGTGTGGTTGTGTGAAGCTGCCCATGACTCCTTACCAAAATAGGTAAAAAATAAAACCACAACTGTAGTATAAATACCGTGATGATCAAAAGGAAGCTATGTGGAGGCTCATGCTGTATGTAGGAGACTATGTGGAGGTTCAGGTTGTGTATAGGGGAACGTTTGGGGGCTCCTGGTGTATATAGAAGCTAGTTGCTCATTTTGTACAGTGCCTACAAGTAGTATTCAACCCCCTGCAGATTTAGCAGGTTTACACATTCGGAATTAACTTGGCATTGTGACATTTGGACTGTAGATCAGCCTGGAAGTGTGAAATGCACTGCAGCAAAAAAGAATGCTATTTCTTTTTTTTTTTTTTTTTTTTAAATTGTGAAAAGTTTATTCAGAGGGTCATTTATTATTCAACCCCTCCAACCACCAGAATTCTGTTTGGTTCCCCTAAAGTATTAAGAAGTATTTCAGGCACAAAGAACAATGAGCTTCACATGTTTGGATTAATTATCTATTTTTCCAGCCTTTTCTGACTAATTAAGACCCTCCCCAAACTTGTGAACAGCACTCATACTTGGTCAACATGGGAAAGACAAAGGAGCATTCCAAGGCCATCAGAGACAAGATCGTGGAGGGTCACAAGGCTGGCAAGGGGTACAAAACCCTTTCCAAGGAGTTGGGCCTACCTGTCTCCACTGTTGGGAGCATCATCCGGAAGTGGAAGGCTTATGGAACTACTGTTAGCCTTCCACGGCCTGGACAGCCTTTGAAAGTTTCCACCTGTGCCGAGGCCAGGCTTGTCCGAAGAGTCAAGGCTAACCCAAGGATAACAAGGAAGGAGCTCCGGGAAGATCTCATGGCAGTGGGGACATTGGTTTCAGTCAATACCATAAGTAACGTACTCCATCGCAATGGTCTCCGTTCCAGACGAGCCCGTAAGGTACCTTTACTTTCAAAGCGTCATGTCAAGGCTCGTCTACAGTTTTCTCATGATCACTTGGAGGACTCTGAGACAGACTGGTTCAAGGTTCTCTGGTCTGATGAGACCAAGATCGAGATCTTTGGTGCCAACCACACACGTGACGTTTGGAGACTGGATGGCACTGCATACGACCCCAAGAATACCATCCCTACAGTGAAGCATGCTGGTGGCAGCATCATGCTGTGGGGCTGTTTCTCAGCCAAGGGGCCTGGCCATCTGGTCCCCTCCATGGGAAGATGGATAGCACGGCCTACCTGGAGATTTTGGCCAAGAACCTCCACTACTCCATCAAGGATCTTAAGATGGGTCGTCATTTCATCTTCCAACAAGACAATGACCCAAAGCACACAGCCAAGAAAACCAAGGCCTGGTTCAAGAGGGAAAAAATCAAGGTGTTGCAGTGGCTAAGTCAGTCTCCTGACCTTAACCCAATTGAAAACTTGTGGAAGGAGCTCAAGATTAAAGTCCACATGAGACACCCAAAGAACCTAGATAACTTGGAGAAGATCTGCATGGTGGAGTGGGCCAAGATAACTCCAGAGACCTGTGCCGGCCTGATCAGGTCTCATAAAAGACGATTATTAGCTGTAATTGCAAACAAGGGTTATTCCACAAAATATTAAACCATGGGGTTGAATAATAATTGACTCACACTTTTATGTTGAAAATTTATTAAAATTTAACTGAGCAACATAACTTGTTGGTTTGTAAGATTTATGCATCTGTTAATAAATCCTGCTCTTGTTTGAAGTTTGCAGGCTCTAACTTATTTGCATCTTATCAAACCTGCTAAATCTGCAGGGGGTTGAATACTACTTGTAGGCACTGTATATAGAGGCTATGTGTGGGCTCATGTCATGCTGTATATAAAGGTATTTGTAGGGGCACATGCTGTGTTTAGAAGACTAGGTGTAGGCTCATATTGAATATAGGAGGATATGTGGGAGGTTATACTATATAGGAAGGTATGTTAGGGCTCATGCTGTATATAGGAAGCTATGTGGAGGCTAATGCAGTAAGAAGCTGTGTTGAGGCTCATGCATAGGGGCTATGTGGGGAGGCTAACACTGCATATGGGAGGATGTGTGGGAGTTCATACTGTATATAGGAAGCTATGTAGGGGCTCATGCTGTATATACGAGGCTATGTGATGGCTCATTCTGTATATTGGAGGCTATGTGGAGGTGTGGTGTCCTGGACTAGCCAGGTCGTCACAGATAACACACAAACACCCCACCCCCATTAGACAGTGACACCAGCCAAACACAAAACCCTTGTTGCCTCCCTCCAGGGTCTGATGTCCACACCAGGTGGGGCGGAGCCAAGCGGTTGGCCCCACCCACCGAGGAGTTCACAAGCTTAGAGGCGGAAAAAGTGTGAGTTGAGTGTTGAGCAGTGAAGAGTGAGGAGTGAACACTTGGGTGTCTGGGTTTGTGGCCCAGGCACTGACAGCAAGGTTGGCAGACTGTGGTGGCCGTCTGCAGGAGTGGTGAAGCAACGCGGAAACGTAGGACCGGGGATGGGCGTCTGCCCGCCGGTACCGACCGGGGAGCGAAGTGAAGCCAGCACACACAGGCAGGGCCATCGGACCCCGACCAGGCTTGGAACCGCTGACAACAGTCAAATCCAAATGTGACTGGAACCCCAGGGGTTTCTCAACAGCAAAAGTCCCGATTGAAGGCAACCACCCACACCGTGAGGGTATACAGCTACCGCCTAAGGCTAGAGACCCAAGGGCCAGCGCCTGCGGGCAAAGGGGGCTCCTCCGGTATCCATACACCAGGGAGCGGACTACCATTGGGGATCCATAGTAGTCAAACATGAACATCAAGGTGCAGGGAAAGACAGCCGCCATCACCTGTCCGGGGAGAGACACTGCAGCTGGCTGCGGGACCCGTCCATCCAGCCGTTTGGTTTACCGAGGACTTTGTGCATCTTTTGCTGAGTGAGTGCACCTGTGCCATCCGGCACCGCGCCTTGCTTACCCTGCAATCCTGCACCTCACCAACCCTGCCTCCCCGTCGCATCATCGGGCCCCGGGACCACCAACCTCTACCCACGGAGGGGGAAAACGACATCCCAGCTGCTCCCTACCATCGCTCCCGGGATCCCCGTCATCAGCAGCGGTGGTGCCCATCTTCACCACAACCCGTGGGTGGCGTCACGGACTAAATCCCCCAAACCAACCACCCTTTTCACTCACGGGCGAGGAGCACCGCTCAAGTCCCCGGATCCGGCCCACCGCTCGAGCCACCGAGCAGCAGCCGCAGCAGCGCCGAACCCGAGCGTTAGCAAGAGCGCAGCAGCGACGGCGTCCTCCCCGCCCGCGACAGAGGCTTATGCATAATGGCTATGTGGAGGCTCATACTGGATAAAGGGGCCCCATGTGACGCCCTGGACTAGCCAGGTAGTCACAGATAGGCCCCGCATAACACCAGTCCCCCTAACAAGGTAACAGCAGCCAACCCTATTAAAACCTAGTCACCTCCCTCAGGGCTTAATGGTCACACCAGGGGGCGGAGCCAGGCGGTTGACCATGCCCACCGAGGAGTCCAGAGGGCCTGAGGAAGGAGAAACAGTCAGTTCAGTGAGGGGAGTGCAGTTTGTAGTGTTGAGGAGTAGAGTGCAGCAGGCCTGTGGTAACAGGTCTGCAGCGAAAAACTGACAGGTGTGAGGGTCATAGCCCTCACACCTTGGCTAGGAGGCAGGCAGTGGCCTGGCCTGCAGGAGCCGGGAAGACGGCCAGGTGGAACCGTAAGGGACCGGGACAGGGTAGTGGCCCGCCGGTACCGAACCGGGGAACCGACTGGAAACTGGAGCACCAGGGGGATACTCAGACCCAGAACGAGGCCCAGAAGCCACTGGACCACGTCAAATTTACTGATTGAGGTCTGGACCTTACGTCCTTCCCATCCCAAGTCCCGACAGAAGGCAACAGCCCACCGAGGGGGATAGAAAGCCACTGCACAGGCAGAGAGATCCCACGGGCCAGCGCCTGCAGGCAAACGGACTCCACCGACACATACACAGCCGGGGAGTGGACTCCCGTTGCTGAGGCTCAGGCAGTTTACACAAACATAAGAAATCATATAGAAAAATTGCGCAAATCAACATTCGAAAAATACAATTTTTATTGTCAAAAAAACATAATTAATAATACAAATATGGTGGCATGATAACAGCGGGAAAATGGAGACAACGGGCAGCTACTACCTCAGGCATAAATTGTAACATACATAATCAATACATAAAAAAGGGGCCATGCAGTGAATAGTTCACACAATACAAAAAGTGTGCCAAATGTCAATGCATCTATCACATAGTGTATAAACGGGGCTCCTCCTGAGCAAAAGCTTCAAAAATAGAGGATACAAAGATTAACCCCATTATGACAATCAAGTTGGACACAGGCAACCACTTAATGAATGAGACAATAGAAACACCATAGCATGGCTAATAATTTACATCAACAGGTATAAAGTAACATTACCTAGACAGGTGACCGCCCTGTCTGGAAACCTCCTACGCACGTTTCGACCGGTAGTCTTTTTCCAGGTAGAAAAGTAAACAAACATAACAAGGTGCAGGAGAAAGGCCAAGACCACCAACCCAGGTGGGGGATACAACCAGCCTGCTGCGGGCACCGACCACCATCAACTTTGTTTACCAGAGACTTGTGTGTGTCAATAATCTTGAGTACAACAGTGCCATCCGACCATGCACTGCCCTGCACCGTCCAGCCACTACTCTCCCCAAGCAGGTCCCGGGGCCTCCATCCCTGCCACGGAGGGGTTAACATCTTGCTGCATGACCATCTCTCTCGGGTGCCCCGGTAACTGCAGCGGTGGTGTCTACACCTTCACCACGTCCCATGGGTGGCGTCACGAAATCAAACACGGCTCCGGCCGTACACCTACCTAACTACCCGCCATCCAGATCGCCAGTAACCCCCTTGCAGAGCGACGTGACCCCCAGGTCTGAAAGCACTCGAGCCACCCACCAAACGAGCCCGGAACCGAGCGGCTCGGCTGCAGCCGAGCGCGGGGCGGTACACTCATGCTTTATATAGAAAACTATGTGGGGGCTACTGCTGTATACAGGGGACTATGTGGGGTCTCCTGCTGTATACTGGAGGCTTTGTGTTGGCTCATGCTATATATAGGAAGCCATGTGAGGACTCATGCCGTATAAAGGAGGCCATATGGAGATCATAAGGAGGCCATGTGGGGTTCATGCTGTATATAGGGGCATGTGTGGGGGTTCATGCTGTATACAGAAGGCATTGTGGTGGCTCATGCTATACATTGGAGGTCATTTTGTGGTTTATGCTTTATGTAGGATGATGTGTTGAGGCTTACAGTATATAGGAGGCTATTTGGGGACTCATGCTGTATATTTGAAGATGTAAAGAAAAGAAAAACCTGTACAAGGGCAAGTCATGAAAATATATATAAGTTTATTACATTAATCAATTAAGACAAATATGCATAAAAAGATTAAAAGAGAGCATTTAGGTGAGAGGACCAGCAGGTGGTACACTCACTCCATTGCTCAGTAACCAATAGTACAAAGGTATTGAGAAGAGGTAGCTGCACAAAAACACCACACGAGTGTCCCAACGGATACCACACAAACAATTAGGTATAAATGGCTGCCATAATGCATGCCCCAAGGACCAGGTGTTTGTGCGAAATCAGAAAGATATATGTGCTACCCAAGGGACAACAAGTGGGCGCAATTGAGTCAGCAAACAATTAGCAAAAAGAATAAATCATATACCTGAGTCATGGAGTGAGGATCCAGGAAACCCCGACCTATAGGTTTCGATCTAATGCCTTCTTCCAGGGGTTGTTCTAACCTCTCTCATATTTGAGGATGTGTAAGGGTTAATATAGTATTTAGGAGGATGTGCAGGGGCACGTACTGTATATAGAAGGCTGTGTAGGAGCTCATATAGTATATCAGAGGATGAGGTGAAGGGACGGTAAGTCCGTGTGATGGGTGTAAGCGATGTTGTGCGCCACGGGCAGTGATTTGCCCGTGACGCACAACCGACGGGGGCGGGTATGCTCGCTAGCGATATCGATAGCAATATTGCAGTGTGTAAAGTGCCCTATAGTGAAAAAAAATTGTGCGGCATGCTACATGCCGTGGTCTCTCTTTTTTATGTCTGCAGATGTGCACTTGTGCATTAATCAAGTGACCTATCAAATGATCTATCAAGAGGATCATGTGACATGTCACATGACACATCGGGCTGGGGGTCCTTCTCCTTCGATACTGTCCGGGACTCTGACTACTCTTAACTCTTGATGACAAATGATATGCTGTGTATGTCATCTGTCGTCTCCCTGCATCTTCCTCTACATGTCGACTGATTTAATCAGCCTAGATGTGCCTCCTACAGCTGTCGGTGTTAACTGTTTTAATACTGCTATCAATCTCTGACAGCGATATTTAATGCTTGCCAGGCAGAGAGGTGCATCCCTATTGGCACTCCCTTGACATGATCACGGGACGCCCAAGAATAAAATCTAAACGTCAGAATTTGCAGGCTGGCAGCCACCGGAAGTACAGGAAAAATTTTAATAACAGGCAATCAAAACATATACATATATATACAGTACAGACAAAATGTTTGGACACACCTTCTCATTCAAAGAGTTTTCTTTATTTTCATGACTTCATGAAAATTGTAGATTCACACTGAAGGCATCAAAACTATGAATTAACACGTGGAATGAGATACTTAAAAAAGTGTGAATCAACTGAAAGTATGTCTTATATTCTAGGTTCTTCAAAGTAGCCACCTTTTGCTTTGATTACTACTTTGCACACTCTTGGCATTCTCTTGATGATCTTCAAGAAGTAGTCACCGGAAATGGTTTTCGAACAGTCTTGAAGGAGTTCCCAGAGATGCTTAGCACTTGTTGGCCCTTTTGCCTTCACTCTGCGGTCCAGCTCACCCCAATCCATCTCGATTGGGTTCAGGTCTGGTGACTGTGCCCTTACACAGCCTGGAGGTGTGTTTGGGGTCAATGTCCTGTTGAAAAATAAATGATGGTCCAACTAAACGCAAACCGGATAGAATAGCATGCCACTGCAAGATGCTGTGGCAGCCATGCTGGTTCAGTATGCCTTCATTTCTGAATAATCCCCAACAGTGTCACCAGCAAAGCACCCCCACACCATCACACCATCACACCTCCTCCTCCATGCTTCACGGTGGGAACCAGGCATGTAGAGTCCATCCGTTCACCTTTTCTACAAAGACACGGTGGTTGGATCCAAAGATCTCAAATTTGGACTCATCAGACCAAAGCACAGATTTCCACTGGTCTAATGTCCATTCCTTGTGTTCTTTAGCCCAAACAAGTCTCTTCTGCTTGTTGTCTGACCTTAGCAGTGGTTTTCTAGCAGCTATTTTACCATGAAGGCCTGCTGCACAAAGTCTCCTCTTAATAGCTGTTCAGGAGATGAGAAGGTGTGTCCAAATTTTTGGTCTGTACTGTGTATATATATAAATTTATCAATACACACACTTAGCAGTATAGATATTCCTCCTGAATTCCTACATTGAGAGGAATGGGGCTTTTTAAATCCCAGGGAGAGCAGAGGTATATATAATAGTTTATGCATAGAGCATAATTAGGGGGCCAACATGTAAGTGTTTTTTCAAAGCAATTAAGAATATGTTTTCTATACTGGCAATTTAAAGAACAAAAATCAAATTACTATTGCAAGATATGACTGCGCTCCCATGATAGAGATATAAACACATCCTCTGGGACTTCTATTACGTACAATTTTTTTAATTAGATACAAGCCAGAAAAAAGGGCATCATTTCATGTTTTAAAACTATAAGATTCTTTTTCCACCACTAGCTGAAATCTATCAGTATAAAGCAAAGAAGAATAGATTAATACTACAGTGCCTTGCGAAAGTATTCGGCCCCTTTAATTTTTTTTTCCAACCTTTTCCCACAATTCAGGCTTCAAACACAAAGATAAAAATGTTAATGTTATGGTGAAGAATAAACAACAAGTGGGACACAATTGTGAATTTGAACGAAATGTATTGCTTATTTTAAACTTTCGTAAAAAAAGAATAAACTAAAAATTGGGGCGTGCAATATTATTCAGCCCTTTTACTTTCAGTGCAGCAAACTCACTCTAGAACTTCATTGAAGATCTCTGAATGATCCAATGTTGTCCTAAATGACTGATGATGATAAATATAAGCCACCCATGTGTAATCTAGTCTCTATATAAATGCACCTGCTCTGTGATAGTCTCAGTGCTCTGTTTAAAGCACAGAGAGCATCATGAAGACCAAGGAGCACAACAGGCAGGTCCGTGATACTGTTGTGGAGACGTTTAAAGCTGGATTTGGTTACAAAAAGATTTCCACAACTTTAAACATCCCAAGAAGCACTGTGCAAGCGATCATGTTGAAATGGAAGGAGTATCATACCACTGCAAATCGACCAAGACCTGGCCGTCCCTCAAAAATTTCATCTTAAACAAGGAGAAGATTGATCAGAGATGCAGCCAAGAGGCCCATGATCACTCTGGATGAACTGCAGAGATCTACAGCTCAGGTGGGAGAGTCTGTCAACAAAACAACAATCAGTCATACACTGCACAAATCTGGCCTTTATGGAGAGTGGCAAGAAGAAAGTAATTTCTTAAAGATATCCATAAAAAGTGTAATTTAAAGTTTGCCACAAGCCACCTGGGAGACACACCAAACATGTGGAAGAAGGTGCTCTGCTCAGATGAAACCAAAATCGAACTTTTTGGGCACAATGCCAAACGATATGTTTAGCGTAAAAGCAACACAGCTCATCACCCTGAAAACACCATCCCCACTGTCAAACATGGTGGTGGCAGCATCATAATTTGGGCCTGCTTTTCTTCAGCAGGGACAGGGAAGATGGTTAAAATTGATGGGAAGATGGATGGAGCCAAATACAGGACCATTCTTGAAGAAAACCTGTTGGAGTCTGCAAAAGACCTGAGACTGGGACAGAGATTTGTCTTTCAACAAGACAATGATCCAAAACATAAAGTAAAATCCACAATGGAATGGTTCACAAATAAATGTATCCAGGTGTTAGACTGGCCAAGTCAAAGTCCAGATCTGAATCCAATCGAGAATCTGTGGAAAGAGCTGAAAACAGCTATTCACAAACACCTCCATCAAACCTCACTCAGCTCGAGCTATTTGCAAATGAAGAATGGGGAAGGATTTCAGTCTCTCGATGTGCAAGGCTGATAGAGACATACCCCAAGCGACTTGCAGCTGTAATCGCAGCAAAAGGTGGCACTACAAAGTATTAACTTAAAGGGGCTGAATAATATTGCACACCCCAATTTTCAGTTATTTTTTAAAAAAGTTTAAAATAAGCAAAAAATTTCGTTCAACTTCACAATTGTGTCCCACTTGTTGTTGATTCTTCGCCATAACATTAAAAGTTTTATCTTTATGTTTAAAGGCTGAAATGTGGGAAAAGGTTAAAAAATTCAAAGGGGCCGAATACTTTCGCAAGGATGTCCAGAGAAAGTGTATGTATCCGCTCACCTGTAGTATGAAGGAGACCAATGCTTCCCAGACACGTGCAAGGATAAACCAGCTGGCAATCTTGTACGGAGACTTTTTCAAAAATCCAGCACCGAATCAAGGAATTATATTAAAAAATAATAATGTTTATTGAAGCATATTAAAAAGTCCAAATAGGGTCCAGAGCAAAGAAACGGAGAGGACGCGTTTCGAACTGTATAGTTCTTAGTCTGTCTCCGTTTCTTTGCTCTGGACCCTATTTGGACTTTTTAATATGCTTCAATAAACATTATTATTTTTTAATATAATTCCTTGATTCGGTGCTGGATTTTTGAAAAAGTTTCGCAAGGATGTGTATGCAAAAAAAGCAAAAGAGGTTGTGAGGTGCTCCGTATTGAAATACCATTAGGGTGGAAGAGAAGGAAGAGAAGATGTACATGTGAGCTATAGCAAAAAGCAAAGCACCATTCTGAATTTACTAACTGCTGCCTCAGTCCTTAATGTGATCTTCCTATTAGGTGATGTCAGCCAGATTTATCAAAATGCACAGAATATTTTTTTCTCAAATTAGTTGATTTATTAGTTACAAGAAGTAAAGCAAAAGCCCAACCACTGGGGGCTGGTTTCCTCAGGCTTGAAAGACCCATGCTCTTTGGGCCACCCCAGCATAAAAATAGCAGCCTGCAGCTGTCCAGGATTGTTGCATCCATTAGATGTGACACTCACTGCACTTTATCCAGCTCTTCCCAATTGCCCAGTGCAGTGGCAACCAGGGTAATAAGAGATTAACGGCAGCCCACAGCTGCCACTATGCCCTAGAATAGTAATGAGAGGCATCTATGAGACCCCCCTTACTAATCTGTAAGTGAAAAGAAATAAATACAAACTCCGAACAAATCCTTTATTTGAAATAAAATACAAAAAACACCCTTTCACCCCTTTGACCCTCAAAACACCCAGGTCTGAGATAATCCAAAGGAAGTCCCACGATGATTCCAGCTCTGCTCCATCTGAAATGATAGTGAGCTGTCATAGATCATGATGGCCCACTGTGAGCTTCAGGCAGAGACTAAGTCACGTCATGAGCAGTGATGTCTCTCAGGTTATTTGTGGACACAGCTAGAGGTTCCCATGGTACTGCACCTGTGATCACAGGTAACCTGACCTCAGTAAATTCAGTGACCTCAACTCAAGGGAGGTCACTGAGTTCACAGACCTGCATCTCCTGGCAGAAAACCAAGGGGGGGGGTTTGCCAAGAGAGGCAGATTTGGTGCTAAAATTGCTACAGCATATTGCTGCACCCAATCTACACCTCCTGGCAAAAAATTGCATCACTACTGAAACATTCACATGCGATTTTGATGCAATTTTTTGCCATGAGGTGTAGATTGGTTGCAGGAATATGGTGTAATATGGTGTATAAATTTCATTACCAAATTTGCATCTCTTAGGCCAAAAATGAAAAAAAAAAAACAGTTTTCCTACCTTTTTGGTGCATTTTTCTGCCAGGAGATGCAAATTTGGAGCTGAAATCTGGTGTAGACATTTCAGCTCCAAGTTTGCATCTCCTGGATAAAAAAAACGCACCGAAATGGTGTCAAAACCTTTTTTTTGCATTTGTGGACAGAGATGCAAATTTGGTGATGAAATTGTTACACCATATGCATGCATCCTATATACACCTCCTGGCAAAAATATGCATCAAAACCACATGCAGTATGATGCGGTAATGATGCATTTTTTTGCCAGGAAGTGTAGATTGATTTAGTGGAGGAATATGGTGTAAAAATTTAATCAAATTTGCATGTCCTGGCAAAAAAAACATGGTTTTCTGCCAGGAGATGCAGGTCTGTAATCTCAGTGACCTCACCTGAGATGAGGTTACTGAGTTTACTGAGGTCACGTAAGGTCAAATTACCAGTGATCACAGGTGGAGGACCGTGGGAACCTCCAGCTGTGACCACACACAACCTGAGTGATGTTAATGCTCATCGCGTTGCTTTCTCAGTCTCTGCCTGAAGCTCACAGTGGACGGTCATGTTCTATGGCTGCTCACTGTCACTTCAGATGTAGCAGATCTGGAATCAGCGTGGGACCTCGTGTGGATTACGTCGGTCTTGTTTTTGTGATTAATAAAGAGGGGAAAGAAGTTGGGTTTTTTTGTATTTTATTTCAAATAAAGGATTTTTTTGCTGTTTGTGTTTATTTTTTTTCACATACAGATTAGTAATATTCAGGTCTCATAGACTCTTCCCATTACTAATCTAGGGCTTAGTGGCAGTTGTGAGCTGCCATTAACCCAATCTTATCCCGATTGCCACTGCACCAGGGTAATCGAGAACAGCCGGGTAAAGTTCAAGGATTGTCTACTGGATGCAACAATTTTGGACTACTGCACACTGAAATTTTTAAGCTTGGGGGGGCCCAATAACCATGGGTATCCCCAGCCTGAGAATACCAGCTCCCAGCTGTCGGCTTTATCATGGCTAGGTATCAAAATTGAGGTGGAACACACGCCGTTTTTTTTAAATTATTTATTTAAATAATAATAAAAAAAACACATATGGTTCCTCTGGGGGCTGCAGCCTGTTGCCATATGCTTTATCTATGCTAGTATGATAATATGGGGGACCCTAACACCAATTTTTTAATTTATTTATTTACTTTTACACCAATCTAGACACGTAGACAGGGTCTGTGATCACAAGCAGTCAGATACGCTGTCACTCAGGGTAGGGGGGGCGTGTGACTGCAACCAATCACAGACACCAGGACTGCCAATGGAGGCGTAAAGCAGTGCATATGTATGAGACTAATGAGCAGCCCCGGAAGTAGAGTGAGTGACCCCAGAAGCAGTTACAGCCACACCAGAGAATAGTAGGTATAACGCGCTTGTTCTAATCTCCCTTTCCCTCCCTATACCTCAAAGCAAGGTAGACTTGTATTAGTAAGATGTTACTGTACTATTTTAAGGACACTCAATTATCACCAAGAGAAGAAGGGTTAGTAATCCAAACCTAAGTGAAAGGCACTATTGATCCAATCTGTGGACTTAAAAATGTTGTCCGAAGTAGTTTTATTTATAGAAAAAAAAAACAATTTACATGATAGAAAAGTTTAAAAAAATGCGTTTGGGCTAAAGCTACATGTCAGCCTTTGTCAGTTACAAGAAATACAAGGCACAGGAAGAACTTCTTGTACAGCAATATAGCATGTGAGAACAAATAGCAGTAATAACACAATAAGTGATCAGAAAGAGAAAAAAAAATACATAAAATTGCAGTATAAACATATACAAACATTGTAAACGGGGATCATACACTACAGAGTTTATAATTATATAGATTTAGGAATCAGAGCATTCATAGACATGTATAGCAGCAATCAGGAGAACAAACATTTTTTTCAATAACAAAAAAGTACTTCTATTCTGGCATTTAGGCCCTGTGGTTGGCAAATTCCCAATGTATACATCCAGAATGCTTCTCTAACTCACAATCTTTTTTTTGTGTCTCCTCCTCTTTTAGAACTAGACACATGTTCAATACTTATTATTTCCAAAGAATTTAGAGAGCGAGAATGACAATTAATAAAATGAAATGACACATGAAATACATTTCGTGGAGCAGTAGAAGTAGATACAATGTCAGTAATATGTTCTGATATGCGGGTTTTTAATTTTCTTATGGTGGAACCAATATATGATTTTTTGCAAATATTGCAGCGAATCATATACACAACATTTTCTGTGTTGCAATTTATAAGCTGTTCAATTCTGAATCTTCTAGAGTAATCATGGTTAGAAAAATTATTTTTCATTGTTGAAAATGTACATGTTCTTTATTTGTCTGAACTGCATTTATAATAACCTGTATGATGAAGCCAGGTAGGTTTCATTGTTCTTTGAGACTCAAACAAACTTGGAGAGATAATATTTGCGGTGATAATGGGGGTGGTGGTGCCGGTGTGTGTGCGGTGATGGGGGCGGTAGTGCCGGGGTGTGTGCGGTGATGATAGAGGCGGTAGTGCCGGGGTGTGTGCGGTGATGATGGGGGCGGTAGTGCCGGAGTGTGTGCGGTGATGATGGGTGCAGTAGTGCCAGTGTGTGTGCGGGGATGATGGGGGCGGTAGTGCCGGGGTGTGTGCGGTGATGATAGGGGCAGTAGCGCCGGGGTGTGTGCGGTGATGATGGGGCCGATAGTGTCGGGGTGTGTGTGGTGATGATGGGTGCAGTAGTGCCAGGGTGTGCGGTGATGATGGGGCGGTAGTGCCGGCATGTGTGCAGTGATGATGGGGGCGGTAGTGCCGGGGTGTGTGCGGTGATGATAGGGGCGGTAGTGCCGGGGTGTGTGCGGTGATGATGGGGGCTCTCGCTCTCTCTCTCTGTCAGCTAAGAAAACTAACGCAACATGTTATTTCACAGGAATCCGTTATTATCACACTATTTACAACATATCCATCACATGGATCACACAACGCATTGTAACGGATGCCAAACGACGCAAGTGTGAAACTAGCCTTAGTGGGATGATGACTTTTTGCGTTCAGTAAAGAATTGGCGGCTAGTGGTTTTATGCAGGTAGACGTCGCTATTGTTTCATTCAAGTTTCCCTCAAGCTGCAGATCAAGAAAGGAGATTTTTTTGGGAACAGTGATCCAATAGCTGATATAATTGGTAGCATGGGAGATTTAGATTGAATTTTATGAACTTTAGGTAGTCCATACATAATAGGAATTATTGGGTGATTTACCAGCAAAAAATCTCGATCCGATTTTGAAAAAATTCCAAGTGCAACCCCTTCATCCACCAAGGTTGTAAGATTGTTTTTTATCCCTGTTGTGGGATCCATACTCAATTTGACGTAGGTGGCGTCATTTTCCAGAAGTGACATGATTTGTTCTTTATATAAAGATTTGTCCATGATGACGACCAGTCCGCCCTTATCAGAGGCTCTTATTATGTCACTATAAGTTTTTAACCTTTTTAGGGCTTTGCAATGTTTTTGGGATAAATTAGAAAATTATGTGAAGCTTTAACATCCAATTAATTCAATTCCCTATAAATGGTTTCCTGAAATGTATCCATGCAATCAGCACGAGACTGCAAAGTATAAAAGAGAGGATTCCTGATTTTAAATGTATGTGTACACATAGAGTCAAGTTCAGACTTGTCTAGAGATGAGCCACCACCTAGCGTTCGAGTTCGGTTCGTCGAATGGAGGCTCCGTTCGACGAACGTTTGACTAACCATTCGACGAACCACTCGAACCCCATTGAAAACAATGGGAGGCAAACACAAACACATAGAAACACAATATACATGTACACATACAGTTAATAAACATTGCCATAACACTTAAAGGTCCCCGCGACACGTCCTGCACTCTGTCTCCCGCCGCTTTTCCTTCAGATAATCACTGCGTCCTCCCGGTAACCAGCACTGATGATAGGACCTATCGTGACGTTAAAATAGCATGTGACCAGTCAAGTGTCTATAATCTCATTGGCTACAGACTGGTCACATGGCTAGACGTCATGCTAGGTCCTGTCAGTGCATTTCTCTGGTACGCGGTGATCATTCCAGCATCTCCGTGTACCGACGAAATGCTCTGGCACATGGTCAGCTTCCCCGTCCATGCATGTGGGCGCTCTTTACAGAGTCAGCCCACATGCAAGAACTGGATGCCACAGCCGGTGAATAACGGAGATCACCGTTGCTATAGCAACCCGCCTGTCAGCGGTGACGTCAGCGCTTACAGCCCGCAGCCTCTGCTCACTCACTGAGTGAATAGACTGCACGGGAGCAGCAGCATTCTTCCTCCCATGCTGTGCAGAGCTGCATGGGTTAAAGGAGAAAGAAGACAGAAGACCATGGATCATGGAGGGATGAGAGGGAGTAATAAACATGGAGTCTCTAAGTGTGTCTGTGTATTTAGTTCTATTAAAGTATTTTTTCTCTGTGTGGTGTCTTTTTTTAACCCTTTATTGGAGATTCTTAATGGCCGGGTCAAACTTGCCTGACATTAGGAATCTCTGGCTTAATACTAGCTAGTAAAACAAAGCTAGTATTAACTCATTATTACCCAGCAAGCCACCCGGCTTTAGGGCTGCTGGAAGAGTTGGATACAGCACCAGATGATGGCGCTTCTATGAAAGCGCCATTTTCTGGGGCGGCTGTGGACTGCAATTCACAGCAGAGGGGCCCAGAAACCTCAGGCTATCCTGTGCTGCGGATTCCAATCCCCAGCTGCCTAGTTGTACCTGGCTGGACACAAAAATAGGGCGAAGCTCATGTCGATTTTTTTTTTAATTATTTCATGAAATTCATGAAATAATTAAAAAAAGGGCTTCCCTATTTTTTTAGTTCCCAGCCAGGTACAAATAGGCAGCTGGGGGTTGGGGACAGCCGTACCTGCCTACTGTACCTGGCTAGCATACAAAAATATGGCGAAGCCCGCGTCATTTTTTTAGTGGGCAAAAAACTCCTGCATACAGTCCTGGATGGACTATGCTGAGCCTTGTAGTTCTGCAGCTGCTGTCTGCTCTCCTCCATACAGACAGGCAGCAGACAGCAGCTGCAGAACTACAAGGCTCAGCATACTCCATCCAGGACTGTATGCAGGAGATTTTTGCCTCCCCCAAAAAATTACGTGGGCTTTGTCATGTTTTTGTATGCTAGCCAGGTACAGTAGGCAGCTACGGGCTGCCCCCAACCCCCAGCTGCCTATTTGTACCCGACTGGGAACAAAAAATATAGGGAAGCCCCTTTTTTTTAATTATTTCATGAATTTCATGAAATAATTTAAAAAAAAATGACGTGGGCTTCGCCCAATTTTTGTGTCCAGCCAGGTACAACAAGGCAGCTGATGATTGGAATCCACAGCTCAGGGTGCCCAAGCTTTCTGGGCACCCCTGCTGCGAATTGCAGTCCGCAGCCGCCCCAGAAAATGGCGCTTTCAATGAAGCGCCATCTTCTGGCGCTGTATCCAACTCTTCCAGCTGCCCTGATGATGGGTGGCTCGCTGGGTAATAATGGGGTTAGGGCTAGCTTTATATTGTCAACTGGCCCTAAGACCGAAATTCATGGTGACACGCCAATATTAGACATGGCCACCATGAATTTCTAGTACAGATAAAAAAAAACACACAGAAAAATATTTTTATTAGAAATAAAACACAACACAATTAGGGACTCCATCTTTATTGAAATAAAGAACCCTCTTCCGCAGTAATCCTGGATCAAGGGTCCCGCGCCGTCCAATCCGTATCCAATAGCATCTGATCGGTTTGCTGGAAGGCAAAGTGATCAGATGATGTGTCAAGTTCAAGGGCCTGAATCACATGACACAGCAGCTAATTGTATAAACAACTTTTATACAATTAGCTGATGCATCAGTGGAAAAAAACCCCAAAAAACTACACACTTCTGTGCAGACTCCTGTCCGACAGCATCAGCTGATAGTTTAGCCGGCCAGGTGGTAAAAAGCCGGCCTCACCGCTTGACTTATAGTATCAGCTGATTCCGTCAGGTAACCGCATCAGCTGATCATCGCCAGGTCTGAGAGAGAGAGAGAAAAGTGAGAGAAAAGAGAGAGAAGAGAGAGAAGAAAGAGAGAGAGAGAAGAGAGAAAAAAGAGAGAGAAAAGAGAAGATAGGGAGAGAGAAAAGAGGAGAGAGAGAGAGGAGAGAGAGGAGAGAGAGAAGAGAGAGAAGGGAGAGAAGGGAGAGAAAGAGGAGAGAGGAGAGAGAGAGAGAAGATAGAGAGAGAGTGAGACGAGTGAGAGAGGAGATAGAAGAGAGAGAGAGAGAGGACAGGGAAGAGAGAGAGAAGAGGAGAGGAGAGAAGAGAGAGAGGAGAGAGAGAGAGTGGAGAGAGAGGGGAAAAAGAGTAAAAGAGAGACTGAGAAAAAGAGAGAAAAAGAGAGAGAGAAAAAGAGAGAAAGAGAGAAAAAGAGAGGAGAGGGAAAGAGAGAGAGAGAAAAGAGAGAGAGAGGGAGAGAGAGAAAGAGAAGAGAGAGCAATGCAGCCTCATTCCGTGAACTGCTCCGATTTTAGAGGTGTGTCCCGCGGCTCACAGCTGATGTCCGGCTCCTCACCTCAGTGCATAATTAAATTAAATTATAATTATAAATAAATAATATTTATAATTTAAATTCTATACCGGGGTGGCCAGGACTTGAACTCGTGATTTAATGCTTCTTAGGTGAGAGCCCTAAACAGTGAGCCACTGGCTCTAATAAGAAACATAGGCAGATTTGGTAATCTTTAACTCTATACTGCAGTAGAGAATCTAGAAGCAGATTGTTCAGCTGCAAGGATGGGCGGATGGGCGGGCAAACACCGGCCGTACCGCACTCATCACCACACACACGCAGGCACTACAACCACCATCATCACCGCAGGCACTACAAACCTCATCATCCTCCCCTCAGTGCATAATTAAATTAAACTATAATTATAAATAAACAATAATTATAATTTCAAAATTAGTTAAATTCTTTCCCGAGACGGCCAGGACTTGAACTAATGCTTCTTAGGCGAGAGCTCTAACCATTCAGCCACTGGCTCTAATGAGAAACATAGTCAGATTTGGTAACTTGATGTCTGCATTGCAGACTGAAGTCTCTGGTAACAGCGCGACTCACCTCAGATGCTACGTGGAGAGGACACAGCGATCGTGTTCTATGGCGCTTCCTGTCATCTTCATATAGCAGAGCTGACAGTGTCGTGTGGATTACTTCAGACCTGGAGGGGTATTTGGGGATTAATAAAGAGGTAAATGAGGTGTTTTTGTCTTTTATTCCAAATAAAGGATTTTTCGCTGCTTGTGTTTCTTTACTTTCACTTACAGTTTAATCATGGAAGGTATCTTGAGGAGACGCCTGCCATGATTAACTCCTTATTACCCCGATTGCCACCGCACCAGGGCAATTCGGGATGAGCTGGGTAGAGTCCCGGGACTGCCGCATCTAATGGATGTGGCAATTCCGGGCGGCTGCAGGGTGATATTGTTAGGGTGGTGGGCTCCCCATACCGTGGCGCTCTCCATCCTTACAATACCAGCCTCCAGCCATGTGGCTTTATCCTGGCTGGTATGAAATATGGGGGGAACCGCATTTTTTTTTTTATTAGTTATTTATTTATTTTACTGCACGATATAGACTCGCCCGCCAGCGGCTGTGATTGCAGCTGTCACTCATTGTGGGGGCGTGTCTGACTGCAACCAATCATGGGCACCGGTGGGCGGGGAAAGTAGGAATAACTAATTAAATAATGAAGTGGCAGCCATTTTCAAAAGAGGAAATGCCGCTGGAAATTTGTGACAGCCGTGCAGCGAGACGCCCGTGATCGGTGAGTAGGAAAGAGAGAGGGATTGTGCTGGGGACGCTAGACGCATGCAGATATGCAAGGTGCGCACATACTTATTGTGAAAAGCCACGCTTTTTGTGATCGAACCATTCTCGAATGTAACTCAAACTTCCGAACTTTTAGCAAATCGTTTGAGTTCGTCGAACGACTCGAACACCCCCTAAAATCACTTAAACATGAAATTGGCGAACCTTGAACCTCGCTCATCTCTAGAGTTGTCATTTTCGATTTGGAGATCTAACATTGTTAGGAGAGTTTTTTGTTCTGAAAAATGTAAACCTCAATATTGATTATGATTAGAAATTGAGTTTGATATTTCACAGACTTCTTTATTATCGAAAAAATGATGTTTGATAGTCAGGTTTCTCATAAATTTGTTAATCTCTAACAATGTGTCAAATAGGTCAAAATCCTTGCTTGGAGCAAAATTAAGTCCCAGGGAGAGAACCTCCATCTCCTCTTGATTTAACTGCCTACTAGATAGATTGAGCACATTTGATGTATCTACTGTGGTGGGTGTTTTTTGTTGCGATTGCTTGTTCTCAGAGCAGTGGGTCCTCAGGTCACTGTTTCACTCCTGTCAGTGCATCTACTTAATCCCTCACTCTGTCACCGACTCTCGCCGATTACTGTCTCTGACTGTCCACAGTCTGCCCCTCCCACTTGGTCGTCTAGTGGACTGGATTGGCTCCACCTCTAGGCGGCCATCCATTGGTCCAACCATAACCCGTTACCATTCTATGGGGGAATTTGGGGAAAAACAGTGATTATCTGGAATGTTTGGTTGTTACCGGCACTGGTCTTCTGGGTCCCTAGGGGGTTGGCCCTGCATCCTTGTGGGGATGAGGTACCTTGTAGCTCCCTGGTGGCTTCAGGGGCGCTACACTAACATGGCTCAAGCTGAGCCTCCATCTTTTCCCATCGTATAGCGGCCTCCCTGGTAGCATTTATTCGCTTGTCTGATGAGCTTCGGGTCAGAGTCATGATCAGTTGCACTTAGCCGCTGCACTGGTCCTGTAAGGATATTTCTCCATGCAGATTGCACTTTCCTAGATAAATCCAAACTTCCTCCTCAAAAATGGCCGCACTTCCTGTTCTTGTTTTTAACAACCATTTGCAAACAGTCTTTTTGTTGTGCTTATTAAACAGTGGCCCCTAATGGCCAAATAATGACACTACTGCAAAGAATTTGACATATTAGTAGTACAGCAGTATATTTATATGGACAAGGCCAGGCAAATCTGTATCACAATGGTGAGCCAGTGCAAATCTTCAATGACAGAGGATGAGGTTTGACTCATCACCTCAAACACATTTTGTACAACAGAGTTGTTTTCCATTTCTTGAGTCACAGGGTAGGTCTCTCTTCTGTATGTAGCGTGTTATCACTTATGGTCCACTGGGTCCTCTCTCTCTTCTGTAGAGTGTAAGCTCCTATGATCAACGAGGTTCTCTCTCTTCTGTAGAGTGTAAGCTCCTATGATCAACGAGGTTCTCTCTCTTCTGTAGAGTGTAAGCTCCTATGATCAATGAGGCTCTCTCTCTCTACTGTAGAGTAGGGTCCTCTCTCTTTCACGGGTCCTCTCTCTTTTTATTCTTTCTCTCTTTCCTGTAAAGTGACAGCTCTTATGGTCAGCTGTTGGTCCCTCTCCTCTCACTCACCCATGTGTATTTTCTGAGCAAATACAAGCTTTCCAGTTTTTAAGATTTGAGTGAACTTATTGTCTGCAATTATTATTTTTTTTTGCAAAATCATCAAATTTGAATTTCAAAAGATTCCGTCATCTCTAGTTAATAGGAAATGAGAATATATTAGGCATCTTGATGATGACCCAGGTAGGCTTCTGTGTTGGAATATTACAGGGCAGGCTGTGCTATAGAGGCCTAACGTAAACTCCGTAAGTAGCTTAGTACACTAAAGCCATCATCAAATTTAAGGACAAAGTTCCCTCACACATTGCAGGATAATCCTAAAAATCCCTGAAGAAATAGAAATGGATGCTACGGCTTCATGAACAAAGCTTCTTTGTTTGTGGATATATGCAAAGTCTAAGATAGTGGTTAAAAGGTCAGTATTGCTAAAACATAATGCATGGACAGTCAGGACATCTTCTAGTTCCAAGTGAATTGCAGCCTTAATCATCAACCACTATTTTGGACTTTGTATTTGTTTACAAATACAGAAGATTTGTTTTTTTGTGAAGCCGAAATATCCATTCCTGCATTAATATGTTTCTGCGTCCAGGTAAATACGTCTTCTGTGCTACAAGGACATCTGATGAGGGTGAGCTGGGCTACTTTCCTCCCATCTCTGAAGATGACATAGCAAATATGAGGGGGGCTAGGATGATAAAGGTATAAAAAAGTCAAGCAACTTAAAGGAAACCTGTCATGTTCAGAAACACTATTTCCAAATACATGGTTAATCTGCACGAAAGTGGTGTAAAAATATTGAAGTACAAAGCTCATTAGCTACTGTAGATCAATATAGAAAATAATAGCTTGAGATGCAGAAAAGCCAGTGATGGTATCTAGATATTTGTATATAAAACTTCACCAATTAGTACAGTCTTAAAGGAAATCTGTCACCAGGTTTTTGCTATGTAATCTGAGATTAGCATAATCTAGGAAAACAGTCCCTGATTCCAGATTGGTGTTAATTAATAGGCTGTGTTTTGCTGTTTCAATACAATCAGCCTTTCATCAGCAGGATATAATCATTACCGGACAGCTTGGCACCTGCAGGGAATCCAATTTTCCAGGAATGGATTAGCAGTTCTCTGCCACTATACATTGTACACAGAAAGCTGTGGGTGGGTGAGTTATACACAGCGGAACAACTGAGCTCTGCTAGAGCTACAGCAGAGAAAACTGTGACGCTATCATAACTGTTACACCCAGTAAACTAAGTAATACATCACTGGAATCAGGGACTCTGCCCCTAATTCATGTCATAGCAGAAACCTGCTAAGATATTCCCTTTAAAGGTTACAGGTATATTAAAAATATTGCATTAAGGCAAAAAACAATGCGTTTCAGACATAGAACTGTTCGCAGTCATAGTGTTATAATCATACTTGCTGGCTTTACTACAGCAGCGGCTACAGGGAGTAAATTAATTTATATTCTCCCTGCAGCCGCTCACTTACAGTGATTGGGGCAGAGCACACAGCTGTTACAATCACTATATATTTATCTTTACATTCATGGAGCTGGGTGAGAGCTTCATGTTTGTAAGATGAGTTTACCTTTTCATTGGTAACAATTTAGAGTATGTTTTGTTTTTTTTAAATTGCTTTTTATATATATTGTTCTAGCAGTATAAATGAAAGTTGTTAATCTGTCACCACACAAGTTATATAATATATTATATAATGTGTCATTTTTACATACAGCTGAAGTTATGTACTTTGAGATACCAATGATGTGTTTGAAGTTTTATTTTGCATACTATAATAACATATATGGGAAAAACAGGAGTTTTTGTTTTCTTTTATTAATAAATTGATGAATGAGAGCAACTATGGGAGTGTTTATTCAAATAACCTTTTTTTTCCTGTGTCTGCGTAGTTTTTATAACTCTATAATTGCCGGGTTAGTAATTGGGGTGTCTGATAGACGCCTACTCTTTATTAACCCATTGGTTTGATGCCAGCTGTCAATTCACAGCTGACATCAACCCCAAAAGTAATACTGCAGTGGTCACCGCACCAGGGCAATTGGAAAGAGCCGAGTAATGCACCAAAATTGGCACATCTAATAGATTTGCCACTTCTGGGTAAGCTGAGAGCTTCTATTTTTAAGCTGGGAAGGGCCACATAGCTATGGACCTTCTCAGTCAGATAATATCAGGCCCCAGCTATCTGCTTTACCTTAGCTGGTATAAAAAATAAGGCTGAGCCCACACCATTTTTATTAATTATTTATATAAATAATTTTAAAAAGTGTCTTGAGATTGCGTCTATTTTTGATATCCAGTCAAAGTAAAGCTGACAGCTGAACCTTTCAGTTCACAGTTGTCTGTTTTACCTGCGCTGGTTATCAAAAGAGGAGGGAACCCACGTTATTTCTGTTTTTAATCTTTATTATTCACCATGGCAGACAGTCAACTACCACATACAATAAATATGTAAAGTATTGCAATGCTGATCAAGGACCTTTCAACCACTTATGAGATTAAACAGTGTTAAACAAATACCAACAAAACACAACTTTTGATGAGTGTGTCATTACCCACATAACCCATTATTATTAAATTTAACTGATATACTTTACAACTACTTTTGGACCAGCCTTTACCATGTAAAGAGTAGAAAAAACATTTGATAATTATGAATAGTAATCTTATAAACCTGTATTAGGTCCAGATGTAAAGTGGAACAAAAATTAATTAAGACTATATACTTTGACACTGTACTAGTGACCATCATGATAGGAATGGTCCAGTGCAAGGAGCACATAAGCCCCTGCTTCATTACCTTATGTATCCCAGATCTCTGGGGTAAAATATTTAATTTGCAATATTTATGAAGAAGTCCTAAGTTGTCCAAAAATATTGTGACCTTTGGTGTTTACACACCAGTCTGGACCGGGTTTGACAATATGGGCAGTGTCGGCGGAATGGAGCTTCGCTATGACCACAAATCAAATTCATGAAAAGTTACAACCTTTATTAGTGCAACTTATTCCAGGAATGTACCGCAGTCTCCAACTGGAGTACTTTTCTGGCAGAAGGAAAAAAGGTGATCCAGCTCAACTGGGGCAAAGTCCGGCATGCAAGGATAACACTCTGGCAGTGCAAGGGTCCAATAGAAGAAAGAAAAAAACAGCTTCCGGAGTAGTAGTAAAACTGATGCAAAATTTTATTAAAGGACGTAAAAATTAATGTGATGACAAAAATAGGGAGCCCATATGCGGCGTAAGGCTACGCATTTCGAACGCTGCCTGCGTTCTTTGTCAAGCCAGGCTTGCATCAGTTTTACTACTACTCCGGAAGCTGGTTTTTTCTTTCTTCTATACTTTTCTGGCAGTGGCACTCGAGTCAAGAGAAACATCTAATTCATTAAATGGCGTGCCTCTTAATGAATTAGGCGCAAGACCCTTCATTAAGACTGGAACGTGCAAGGTTAGTCTGAATGAATCAATTCCAAAGTCTTCCAATAAAGATCAATGGTTCCACAGTACTACTCGATGCCTTCAATATGAGTTTCAACAATCAAAGCCTCATTAGCCTAGATTTTGTTTGTTTTTCTTGAGCTATGGCAGCAATTCAATTTTTACAACCTGTAATTTATGTGAAAATATTACATATATTAATATTGGGATATATTTTGATGAAAGAATGATTTAACTATACAGTATGATTGGTTTTATTGACTATGAAGACAAATGAGATAGTGTGAAGAAAGACAAATACATGTTGTAATAACTTGTTTCATATGTAAGACCTCTGTCATGCGGTATAAAGGCTAGTAAGATATAGTACAGCACATTCCCCACTGGGTGGCAGCAGAGTAGTGAAAAAAAGACAAAGAAACACTGTAACGGAAAGGCAGCTGAAGTACAGCCGAGTAACATCAGCAGGTAGTTAACAGGCAAGCCACCAGGGGGCAATAGAGTAGTCAAACAGTCAGGGTCTAGCCAGGAAAGTAAAGTCACTGCAAAAGGAAGATCAATATCAAGTCAGAAAACAGAACCGAGTTGGAAACCAGGAGATGAGGTATGCAGAGGGAAACACAAACGACAGACAGGAGCGGGAAGTCAGGGACCAGGACAGGCAGACGAACAGGGGAGACTACAAGTCAGGACACAGTAGCAGGGAGGCAGAACAGATCGGGAACACTCACCAGAGCCAGTATACAAGCTGCAAGGCAGAAATATCACTGGCCCTGAGCCATAGGTAGAGAGGCAATATATAGCGTCCTGGGATCAAGAACAAGGCAAGGGATATTAACCCCTGACATGACCAGGTCAGAGCTGGGTATAACCAGCAGCAGGGAAAAGTCGGCTTGCATCATGACAACCTCATTCCACACGTTTCTACAATACTTTATCTTGCCTAGAAGCATGAAGATCTGAAAAAAGCTTTATGCAAACAGCAGGGCAATGTGCGAGGATGGACACAGACACCAAAAGACCCTGTACAAAGTCCTGTTGTCATATGGTGTGTCTGAGTATGGAGGAAATTATCTTCCAGAAAATGATGTGTCTTAGCAATATTGTGTTCAACTCCATATGTCTTCAAATGAAATTGTTGACATGTAGAGGTTTAAATGACCCAATCTGCTCCCATGAGTGGCAAACACTGACTCCATACAACTCCGAAAACCTTCAGCACAGAACTCTTAAATTTCCTGCTTAGGAATTTTAGATGTCTGAACTTATTTTATGTTCTTCATCCACGCACCTTTTATATTGGGAAGACCACTTACAAAAATGTTGATGTCTGAAGAGTATTGTTTTCCATACGATGACTTCAAGAACAAAAACTTGTCATTAAAGTATTTCCAGGAAAAAACTAGGTTAACATTTTGTATTAACTCTTCCATTTAAATAATAGTTAAAATTGAATTTTGTGAATGGGCAAATATTGATAATAGATGATACCACTTTTAATGCTTCTGGGTCCAATGACTAGACAGGCTGATGACTATGCTGGTATTGAATATTGAATGCTCACTAACTGGAATTATTTTTGCACATTGGCAATGCTGGCAATGCAGTCTATTTCAATTACTTTCTATATGTGACTTTTCATCTGGACATTGAATTATTATTGCCTTTTAATGGCACCAATAATATTGTGTGTGAAGTAGCTGTGTTATTATTTTGTAGAGGCAAAAATAGCATTTTTATATTTGAAGGAGGATGGTAAATGGACATTATTACTATTTGGAGGTACAAAAAGGCATTTTTACAATGTGATGACACAGAGAAGCAACTATTGCCCTGTGGAGGCATAAATGGGACTCTATTAATTTCTGGAGGCATAGATGGGCACTTTTACTTTGGGGAAGCAAGAAATTATTGAAATGTCCAGACAAAGAATAGGCATATTTACCATGTGGAAGAACAGAGGGGTCAATATTATGAGGCGGAGAAATAGAGGGGACACGGTTATTGTGCAGAGGTGTGAAGGGTGTCCAATTATCAAGTGGGGGTGCAAAGAGGGAACAATTACCATGTACGGACTTGACTGTCATGTGGGGAATCTTTGCCGAAAGAATCACTTTCAAATATGTAAGCCAAGAGTCAAATGTCTGGTTTCGTACAAAGATGATACCATTACTGTGTAGAGCGTCGGGAGTAGAGATGAGCAGTGTTCGAATCGAACCGTTCGCCAATTTCAAATTCGAGTTGTTTTGAGCGATCTTCGACGAACTCGAATGATTTGCTTCACGTTCGACAGTTCGCGTTAACGTTCGATAACGGTTCAATCACCAGAAGCGTGGCTTTTCACAGTAAGGCTATGTGTGCACGTTGTGTATTTGCATGTGTCCTGCATCCACAGCACAATCCCTCTCTCTTTCCTACTCACTGATCAGCTGCACGGCTTTTCACAAAGCTCCGGTGGCTTTTCCTCTTTTGAAAATGGCTACCGCTCATTATTCAATCTGGTATTCCCTGCTTTCCCCGCCCACTGGCACTCATGATTGGTTGCAGTCAGACACGCCCCCACGCTGAGTGACAGCTGTCTCACTGCAACCATTCACAGCCGCCGGTGGGCGGGTCTATATCGCGCAGTAAAATAAATAAATAAATAATTAAAAAAAAAAGACATGTGTCCCCCCAATTTTGATACCAGCCAAGATAAAGCCACACGGCTTGAGGCTGGTATTGTCAGGATGGGGAGCGCCACGTTATGGGGAGCCCACCACCCTAACAATATCAGCCAGCAGCCGCCCGGAATTGCCGCATCCATTAGATGCGACAGTCCCGGGACTCTACCCGGCTCATCCCGATTTGCCCTGGTGCGGTGGCCATCGGGGTAAGAAGGAGTTAAATGGCAGCTTATAGCTGCCACTAAGTCCTAGGTTAATCATGGCAGGCGTCTCCCTGAGACACCTTCCACAATTAATCTGTAGTGAAAGTAAATAACACACACAACGAAAAATCCTTTATTTGGAATAAAAGACAACAAAAAACCCTCATTTACCACTTAATTAATCCCCAAACATCCATCCAGGTCTGAAGTAATCCACACGATGCTTTCAGCTCTGCTACATGAAGCTGACACGGAGCGCTGTAGAACACGACCGCTCTGTGTCAGCTCCACGCAGCAACTGAAGTGAGCAGCGCTGTCACCAGAGACTTCACTCAGGTAGTGCCGGTGTGTGCAGGGATGACAGGGGCCAGTGTGTGCAGGGATGACGAGGGACGGTGTGTGCGGGAATGATGGGGGCCAGTGTGTGCAGGGATGATGGAGGCCAGTGTGTGCGGGGATGATGGGGGCCGGTGTGTGCGGGGATGATGTAGGCCGGTGTGTGCGAAAATGATGGTGGTGTTGTGTGCGGGGATGATGGAGGCCAGTGTGTGCAGGGATAATGGGGGGGATGCGTGCGGGGATGATGGGGGCCGGTGTGTGCGGGGATGATGGAGGCCGGTGTGTGTGGGGATGATGGAGGCCGGTGTGTGCGGGGATGATGGAGGCCGGTGTGTGCAGGGATGATGGAGGCCGGTGTGTGCGGGGATGATGGAGGCCGGTGTGTGCGGGGATGATGGGGGCATTGTGTGCGGGGATGATGAGGCCGGTGTGTGCGGGGATAATGGAGGCCGGTGTATGCGGGGATGACGAGGGCATTGTGTGTGGGGATGATGGGGGCCGGGAACCTGAGTGACGGCAGCGCTAATCGTGGCACACTTCAGTCACTCAGGGGTAGAGATGAGCGATGTTCAAGGTTCGAGGTTCACCAATTTTATGTTCAAGTGATTTTGGGGGGTGTTCGAGTCGTTCGACAAACGCGAACAATTTGGTAAAAGTCTGGTAGTTCGAGTTACGTTCGAGAACGGTTTGATCAACAAAAAGCATAGCTGGTCACTAGCTGGCTTCTCACTGTAATAGTGTGAGTCACTGTGAATCATGATATTATCAAAATTCAGCGTATAGTGAGCGGGGGGGTGGACTTTAAATCAGTGCGGCTGAGTGCTGAAAGAATGCCGATCGCCATTTGTTTTTTTTTTCCTAACCATGCATACAGTGGGGCAGGCCAGGCTGTCAGCCAATCACAGACACACACACAGCAAAGTGGATTTTTGCCAGACAAGCAAGGGCATGTGTCATAGGCTGTGCATGTCACATGTCTTGCTCTATAAGATCTGGCCATTTTCCCCATTGTCTCCATTATCTCTCTGGTGCGGGAGAGTGACAGTCACTGCTCCCGCTCCCGCTGCTGCTGCTGCTGCTGTGTGCGCTATAGATATACAGTGCAATCTACACAGCGCTTTAGGGATTAGGGACTACTTGTAATTTCAGCCCTTTTCAGGGCTGCATTACAGCCGTTCATAGGCATTGTTGCTAAGCAGGTCCGTGCCAACACTGTGCAGGGCTTTAGATAACAGCGTCTGGCTACATCAGCTCAGGCAATTCCTTGCTGCATTTTTTCATTGGCAGGGATAGAAACTGAGGCTTCCTTTGCTGTCCAGCTACCTACAGCACCTCTGCATTCTACACACCTGCCCATTTTTGCTACGCAATTTTTATAGCAAACAGTGCTGACACTTAGTGGCATACTAAAAGTGTCTGGGATATTAACTTAGTGATCCTCTGGTGCCAAGCAAGGTATACCACCTCTGCATTCTACACACCTGCCCATTTTTACTACGCAATTTTAATAGCAAACAGTGCTGACACTTAGGGGCATACTAAAAGTGTCTGGGATACTAACTTAGTGTTCCTCTGGTGCCAATCAAGGTACACCACCTCTGCATTCTACACACCTGTCCATTTTTGCTACGCAATTTTTATAGCAAACAGTGCTGACACTTAGTGTCATACTAAAAGTGTCTGGGATACTAATTTAGTGTACCTCTGGTGCCAAGCAACGTACACCACTTCTGCATTGTACACACCTGCCCATTTTTGCTACGCAAATTTAATAGCAAACAGTGCTGCCAGTTTTAGGGCCACAGTTGCAATGTCAGGGATAGTCAGTGTTGGTTCTTCAGCTGTCAATAAAGCTAGACCACCTCTGCATTGTACATCACCTCTCCATTTTTGCAACTACATTTTAAGTGTCCAATCTGGTCACAAACAAAATGAGTGGCAAAAGGACAGATGCTGGTGGAGAGGGGATCAGGCGTGTTGGAAAGGGAAAAAAGTTTGTGTCCGTGGGGGAGATGGTAAAGCTACATTAACATCTGCTGAAGAAAGGCCATCTTCCAGCAAAAGTAAGATGTCTACTACTTTCCATGGACAATCTGATGTGCTCTCTTTTTTACGGAACCGAACTACTGTAACAGAGGTAGATGATGCACCAAAAAAGAACATGCTTGAATGGATCGCAAGTGCTCCAAAAAGTGGCCTCTCCTCCAGCTCAACTTCAACATGCAAAAAACAACAGTCCTATGAGTTTTCACCCCAATTGCACTTGCTTTCTCCCAGCTCTCAAGTCTCCACCCGCCCTGCAGAGTATGTTGTAACAGAGATGGCTGAGTCTGCAGAGCTGTTCAGTCACACTATAGCCTGGGAATCAGAGGTCTGCTCCCAAGCTACAGTGAGTACAGACCAGGAAATGGTCTGCAGTGATTCCCAGAAGTATTGTCAGTCTGTTTCAGGCCCTGATGACCAAGTTTCTGAGCATAATGTAGACCCTTATTCAGAAACTGTAACACCTCTTGGTGGAGACAATGTGAAACATGCTGATGACGATGAGACTCAGATACCTGATTGGAATGACAACTTAACTATTCAGTCAGGCAGGAAGAGGTTAGGTCTGAGGGCGAGGGGAGTGCAAACACAACGGTTCATGATCAAGTTCTAGATACCACTTACTCTCAACCCACAGTCAGGCACTCGAGGAGGTCACCAGAGGCAGTGGAGGAGGATGAGACTGACGACGAGGTTAGTTTGCGCCTTCCTGGACAAAGACGGAGTACTTGAAGCACGTCAACAACTACATCCACAGCCACAACTCTGCCTCTGAGAACAAGTCGGGGTGGCTCTGCAGGTCGCATGGGCTCTAATAGCTGCATTGCCTGGTCCTTTTTTGACGACGCAAAGGATCACTCAACTCATGTGATCTGTAGGTTTTGTTGCCAATCTGTAATTAGAGGCCAAAAACTCACTAGTTTGACTACTTCGTCCATGAACCGTCACATGAATAACAAGCATAAGTCCCAGTGGGAAGCTCACTGTGCTACAATGCGGCCTAGCGGAGTGGGACAACCACCATCTGCCCCTTCAAATGCATCCGCACGCTCTTCATCCTCTATGACTGTGGGGACAGCTGTCACACATGTTTTTCTACGCAGACCTTCCACCTCTTTAACCGCAACAGGCAGTTTGCTTGGCAGGTCATCAGTTGTTTTGGGAAGGGAAACAGGTGCAAGAGGTTGACTTTCACCCTCTGCAAGCTGTTGGCTACAGAAATGCTGCCTTTCCGCCTGGTGGACACAGAGGATTTTCGAGACCTTATGTCCGTCACAGTGCCCCAGTACCAGATGCCCACTCGCCACTACTTCTCCAAAAAAGGTGTGCCTGCGCTACACCAGCATGTCGAACACAACATCACCGCTTCCTTGAGAAACTCTGTGTGTGACAGGGTGCATTTCACCACCGATACTTGGACCAGTAAGCATTGACAGGGGCGTTACATGTCGCTGACTGGGCACCGGGTAACTATGGTGCGAGATGGAGAAGGGTCTGCTGTACAAGTCTTGCCGTCCCCACGACTTGTGCGTCAATCCTCTGTATGTCGAAGTTCCTCCACTGCTTCTGCCTCCTCAACTTCGTCTAGATCCTCCACTTCCGCCCCAAGCCTGCCTGGTCAGGCCACCCGCGTTTTAACTGTGCACAAGGAATCCCGCACACCTCCTTACTATGCTGGCAGCAGAGCTCAACGGCATCAGGCGGTCTTTACGTTGAAATGTCTGGGAAATAAGAGTCACACAGCTGAGGAGTTGTGGTCAGCTCTGGTGAGCGAGTTTAGTAAATGGTTTTCTTCACTCAACCTGCCGCCAGGGAAGGCCATGTGCAACAATGCTGCACACCTGGGTGCGGCCCTTTGCCGGGGCAAGGTGACACACGTGAATTGTATGGCTCACGTGTTGAACCTTGTTGTCCAGCAATTTTTTAACACACTATCCCGGCCTAGATGGGCTTCTGCACAAGGTACGGTCACTCTCTGCTCACTTCCGCCGTTCAACCGGCACAGCTGACCGACTTGCATCACTCCAGAAGTCTTTCGACTTGCCGGTTCATCGCCTGAAATGCAATGTGCTGACACGCTGGAATTCGACTTTCCACATGTTGCAGCGACTGTGGCAGCAACACCGAGCCCTTTTGCATTACGTTATGATGTATAGCCTGGGCCAATGAGATGCAGAGGTGGGGCAGATCACGCTGCTGGAGTGGTCTCAGATCAAGGACCTTTGCACCCTTCTGCACAGTTTCGACATGGCAGCGAATATGTTTAGCGCTGACAATGCCATTATCAGCATGACAATTCCAGTCAATTACATGCTGGAGCACAGTCTAAACACTATTCGGAGTCAGGGGGTGGGACAAGAGGAAGGGGAGGAAGTACAGGAGGATTCATATGCGGAAGGGATACCAAGATCTGCAAGGTCCAGACGTTCATCATCACCAAGGCGGCAGGCATGGGACGGTAGGGGAGAGGGATTAACAAGGGCGCATGGGAGCAGCCAAATTGTTGAGGAAGGTGCAGGAGCCGAGGAAGAAATGGAGGACGAACTGGCGATGGGCATGGAAGACTCAGCAGATGAGGGAGAGCTTGGTCAAATTTCGGTTGTTCGAGGTTGGGGGGAGATGTCAGAGGAATGAGGCACGGTTATCACCTCGCTGCCACAAACACAGCAAGGACTTGGTCCACAGGGATTCGCAAGACACATGAGCGCCTTCTTGTTGCACTACCTACAACATGACCCTCGGATTTTCCGAATTAGAATTAATGATGACTACTTAGTTGCCACACTCTTAGATCCCCGATAAAAGTCCAAATTTGGTGAAATAATTCCAGCCATAGAAAGGGAAGCACGTATGCAGGAGCATCAGCAGAAGCTGTTACGTAATCTTAGCTCAGCTTTTCCACCAAACACCAGTGGTGCACAGAGTGAATCTCCCAGTTGTAACTTGACAAACATGGGACGGTCTCGTCATCATCAGTCAAACCATACCAGCAACACCGTATCTGGTGGTAACAACAATTTTATGGAATCGTTTCATAATTTTGTTAGACCATCCTTTGCAAGGCCATAAGAGACAAGAAGTCTGACACATAGTCAACGGCTGGAGAGGATGATACAGAAGTATCTCCAAATGAACATCGATGCCATGTGCAATGGAGCCTTGCTCATTTTGGCCTTCCAGTCTTGAAAAATGGCCTGAGCTCGCCACTTACGCCTTGGTGATCTTGTTCTGTCCCGCAGCCAGCGTTGTCTCTGAACGTGTCTTCAGTGCTGCTGGGTGTGTGCTGACAGATAAGCGCACACGCCTGTCTAGTGAAAATGTGGAAAGACTAACGCTCATCAAGATGAACAAGTCATGGATCCGCAAGGACTTTGCTACCCCTGTGTCATCCTGGGGAGAGTAAAGGCTGGCGTATTTTTGAATGTGCTTGATCAAATGAACACATCCAGTTTGCAACTGGGGCACAAGTGATGCCACTGAAGTGGTGTGTGGCCCAATTTTTGGAAAAAAGGGAGACTCTGCTTGGAGTCCCCTTGCTGTGTTTTTAACAATGAGCCAAGATGAAGAAGTCATTGTTCAGCAAGGACTTTTCTACCCCTGTTTCATCATGGGGAGAGTAAAGGCTTGTGGATTTGGATTGTGCTTGATGCAAATCAACCTGTCAATTTTGCAACTGGGGGACAAGTGATGCCACTTAAGTATTGTCTGTGGCCCAATTTTTTGGGAAAAAAGATGACTCTGCTTGTAGTACACTTGCTGTGCTTTACATGATTTTAGAAGGGCATGACATGCCTATATCTGTGTCTCCTCCTCTTTTTACTCATCCAGCTCTTTTGTTTTCACATGAGTATATGTCCTTATCACTTTCTTATGTGTTTGTGGTGTCTTGGGAGATGTTTGTCACCTTTTGGACACCTTTGAAGGTGTTTTCTATGTGTTTGTGTGTGCCTGCCATTGTTTTCAATGGGGTTTGAGTGGTTCGTCGAACGTTTGTCGAACGGAGCCTCCGTTCGACGAACCAAACCAAATTCGAACTCTAGGGGGGTGGCTCATCTCTACCCAGGGGATTTGCGGTCATCAGTACGTCCTTCACCGGTGACCGCAAATCAGGCTGCGACACAAACAGAGCCGCAGGATGACAATGAAGTCGAGTGAAGTTCATCCGAGTTCATTCTCATCGTGCGACTGTCTGTATCTGCTGTCAGCGGGCATGGAGCTGAGCTGAATGGCAGAGCAAGCATCCAGCGCGCATACATTCTGCATCAATTCTGCAGTCACAATACATTCACATGTGCTGCCAAATCGCTGCAGAATTATACGCATCGACACTACGCAATGTGCGCAATGTTAATAATCATATTTAAATTCAGTGTATAGTGTGCGGGGGGGGGGCGTGGGTTCCTGAAATAATGGCAATCTCCAATTTTTTTTTCCTAACCGCACGTACAGTGAGGCGGAGCAGGCTTTCAGCCAATCACACACACATAGTAAAGTGCATTTTTTGCACACAAGCAAGGGCATGTGTCATTGGCTGTGTATGTCACATGTCCTTGCCCTCTAAGGACTTCTGAGTATTTTCACTTTTGGACACTGTAGAAGGAGTTTACTCTGTGTATACGTACTTCATACCAGAACTGGCTCATCTGGATCGATCCGTGGCCCTCCTTATTTGTCCTGTGGCTTCTACGCTGATAAGCTGAACCTTATTTTGTGTTTTCTATGTGTTTGTATGTGTTTTTGTTTGCCTGTCATTGTTTTTGTGTTTCCTATGTGTTTGTATGTGTTTGTGTTTGCATGCCATTGTTTTCAATGGGGTTCAAAGGTGTTCGTCGAATGTTCGATGAACGTTAAGTGAACACACCCACTGTTCAACGAACCGAACCAAACCGAACTCGAACACTAGTGGGGTGGCTCATCTCTAGTCGGGAGGCATTCCTGCCTACAGCACTTTCAACGTGTATAACACTATATGGTTATGGTTGACATACAAACTAAGAAGAGGAGGACGGGGATGGAAAAGCCAAATATGTTTTAGCAAAACTTTCATAATTACTTAACATTAAGAAAAAAATCTAAAATAACATTTAGAACAAAGTCTGAATGAGTATAAACAGCATGAAACATCAATGTAATTTGTTACAAGAAGCAATACAGCAAATTAATGCTTACCATCTAAGGAGTAAATACTGTATTTGAGCATGAGAGTCTTTTAGTGATTGAGCGCTAGTTCCTCTTACTTGGTCCATTTCACTTCTTTGTTGATAAACAGTGGTATAAAACAAAGGGAATATACAGTTAAAGCTGCCCATAATAATTAATGAGGTGAGAAGAAAAAAGAGGGCAAAGTAGGGGTTAGCAAGGTGAGATAAAGTGGGGACATGGATCCTGTCTGTGAAAAACATTAGTAGTAATGTGACTTAGTAAAATTATGAGTCAGAGTTGTCATAGTTCATTTTTATAAAATGTATTTACTTCTGCTATGGTGGCTAATGGAGGATGTCATGGGAAGATTCTTTATATCAGTTGAGGATAGAGAAGTTCTTTGACTTAAGTAAAGAACAACTTTAGAATGTGTTTCTTAATACAGACCAAGGGTCCAGATTTTATTCATCTGTATATATCTCTTGAACACCCAACTCGTAAGTTCTTCTAGTTCATAGATTAGTTCCACTTTATGTTTCCAGATGAAAAGAGACGGAGAATTTCTTCATTTTCAATGAGCAAGGATGAATACCCCAACAAGCATCTGGAAAACAAGAGTTTGCATTTCAGGATGTCATCAGGGAATAGCTGTAACAAAAACAGTTTGGGAGAGAAGGAAAGAGAAATGCCATCCATAACTACATGTACGATGGCTCAGTGGTTAGCACTGCAGTCTTCCAGCAATTTGGTCCTGGTTTCAAATCCCACCAAGGACAACATCTGCAAGGAGTTTATAGGTTCTCCCCGTGTTTGCGTGGGTGTTTTCTGGTTTCCTCCCACATTCCAAAAACATACTGATAGGGACCTTAGATTGTGAGCCCCAATGAGGATAGTGTTGCCAATGTATGTAAAGCACTGTGGAATTAATAGCATTATATAAAGGAATAAATATTATATTATTATATACCTCATGCTAAAAATGTTTAATTTTCATGCAGGACCACCACATGGGCAGAAAAGAGCCTACTTCATTTTACACCTCCAGGATTTAGTCATAGTTGGCGTTCATTTTATATGGCTAAAATTGGGTCAGCCTCATGTTCCACCTCGTAAAGGGTTAATAATTTCCTAATTTACCTGTATCTTTTCACATTTAGACACTTGTTTAGGATCTGTGAAGAGATGTGGATGGAAGAAGTCTTCAAGACAATCCGGCCTAAATAGAGGAGAAAAAGGGAAGTGAAAGAGCATAATGGAAGAAAATGTCACGTGTGAGTTACTGAATTTATCTGCATAGTATAAACATCTCAGCCATGCCGAGCGTCTTTGTAAGACTGATATCTATCTACCACTATATGATCACTATATAGTAGATGGGATACATCTGCTACATTATCTTAAGGTACTGTCACACATAACGAGCTCTCTAGTGAGATCGCAGCTGAGTCACCGTTTGGTGACGCAGTAGCGATCCCGTTAGCGATCTCGTTATGTGTGACATCTACCAGCGATCAGGCCCCTGCTGTGAGGTCGCCGGTCGTTGCTGAATGATCCAGGTCATTTTCTTAAAAGGCGGTGTCCTGCTGGGCAGGACACATCGCTGTGTTTGACACTGTGTGACAGGGTCACAGTGACTGCTGAGATCGTTATACAGGTCGCTACTGCGACCTGTATTGTTCCTGCATCGCTGGTAAGATCTGACTGTGTGACATCTCACCTGCGACCTCCCAGCGACTTACCTGCGATCCCTATCAGGTCGCATCGTTTTCGGGATCGCTGGTAAGTCGTTGTGTGTGACTGGGCCTTTACACACAGTTACCAGTGTGTGTTATCCATATGGGGTTACATAGGACTGCAGATCACATCTACTACATCATCTGTACTTAAAGAGTTATCATTGTGTTATAATAGTTTTAAATAGGTGTGAATTTGACATTTACTATGTCATCTGTACTCATAGTATTATAATTTGATCTTAGATATGACTACAGGAAACCTCTGTTATCTTTTCACAGAGAAATCACTGTGTAATCTATGGTGTTACATAGGACTGCAGATAAGTTATGTTGGATATGTACTTAGAAAGTTATCCCTGTGTTATATTTTGTGCTACATAGCAAGGCAGTTGACATATACTATATTATCTACACTCAAAATTATAATACAGGATGTTAAATAGGACTGCAAATGACATCTACTATAAACTTTCATTTGGTTACAATACTTTTATTTTATAAGTAAGAAAGGGTGTGAAAATCAGTGTAACATGAAAAAAAAGAGGAATGTTTTATAAAACAAAACTTTGGTTTGTCCAAAATTTCGCAAAATCTGGGTAAAAGTATCAGAATTTTCCTGAAAACAGATTTTAAAATTTGGCAATACTGTAACATTGCAGTTTTCTTTTATCTCTCAATATTTCTATTAGCCAAGTTGAAACATAAGAAATTAGCATCAAAATATTATTACTCATTTTAAAAAGGTGAGGCGGATTCTCTAAACGTAAGGCATGGTAAGCATCATGGACAAAATGCAATGGAGCAGCTGAGTGGGTCTTGCCAGATGACCCTTGGATAAGTGAGGGCTAATGGCTATGCTGGATGGCAAACAGACAAGTGGAACAGAAAGAAAATGAAGCAAGGCTAGGTGTGGGGATACGCAAGAGGACATTAGATGTTTATGAATCTGATATTTTTCAGCAGGGATGCAGTTAATCACTGGAGTATCAGAAAAGAATATGAAGTCTGGAATCTACCAGCAATGATGCAGTTAATCACAGTAATAACAGAAAAGTATGTGCAGCAAAGAAGCAAATAAACTGAAACTTGTGTAATGCCCCAAAGTTGGGGAATACATTAATGATTTTAAAATGTCAATTGCTCTTATAGTATGCCTTTAAATACTTGAATTGATGGTCTGTTTTAATGTGTAACATTCAGCACAAAGTAAAGGGTTAACCTCACCATCTAACTGCGGATACGAAAAAGTTATGTGGATGGAGTTTAGTTTACATAATATACCCATCATGGCTGCTAGTTAGAGTAGTAGCAGTGATGGTATTCCATAGCAAAGATGTGAGTAGATTAGCTTTCCCCATTCTAGTAGGCTGATACAGCAGAGCTATTTGAGAAAGTTCAGCATGGAGAACAGTTCTACAGAAAAGGAGGATCCATGATCAAATTGCCAGTTTTGAAAGAAAGGATCCAGGTCATCAGTATAGCGCTCCAGCAAATTTCAGGGCCCATTTCCTTCCCTAGATGTACTGGGTAGAACTCTGTACTTATTCCAAGGATACCATTTATTCTGCTGTTACCTATTGTCATTGGAACCTGGCTTAACAAATGTGCATTTATTACAATCAGGTGTGTGAACATCAAGCTTCTTGAACCACCATTTGCTGTTTTAAATCTGTTGGTGTTTGTAGCAGCACTCCAGTGTTTGTTTGACTTTTTAATGCTCCACTGGAGTGGCGTCTCTCATCTAAGTCCCCTGCCCCGTCTTAAGGCCCCGTCACACTAAGCAACATCGCTAGCAACATCGCTGCTAACGAACAACTTTTGTGACGTTGCTAGCGATGTTGCTGTGTGTGACATCCAGCAACAACCTGGCCCCTGCTGTGAGGTCGTTGGTTGTTGCTGAATGTCCTGGGCCATTTTTTAGTTGTTGCTGTCCTGCTGTGAAGCACAGATCGCTGTGTGTGACAGTGAGACAGCAACAACTAAATGTGCAGGCAGCAGGAGCCGGCTTCTGCGGAGGCTGGTAACCAATGTAAACATCGGGTAACCAAGAAGCCCTGTCCTTGGTTACCCGATATTTACCTTTGATACCAGCCTCCTCCGCTCTCACTGTCAGTGCCGGCTCCTGCTCTGTGCACATGTAGCTGCAGGACACATCGGGTTAATTAACCCGATGTGTGCTGTAACTAGGAGAGCAAGGAGCCAGCGCTAAGCATTGTGCGCTGCTCCCTGCTCTGTGCACATTTAGCTGCAGGACACATCGGGTAATTAACCCGATGTGTGCTGTAACTAGGAGAGCAAGGAGCCAGCGCTCAGTGTGCGCTGCTCCCTGCTCTCTGCACGTGTAGCTCCGTGCGGTGGTAACCAAGGTAAATATCGGGTTGGTTACCCGATATTTACCTTAGTTACCAAGCGCAGCATCTTCCACGCTGCGCTGGGGGCTGGTCACTGGTTGCTGGTGAGCTCACCAGCAACTTGTGTAGCGACGCTCCAGCGATCCCTGCCAGGTCAGGTTGCTGGTGGGATCGCTGGAGCGTCGCAGTGTGACATCTCACCAGCAACCTCCTAGCAACTTACCAGCGATCCCTATCGTTGTTGGGATCGCTGGTAAGTTGCTTAGTGTGACTGGACCTTTATACTAATCTTCCAGCTACTTCACTTTCTATCACCACCGCTTCAGTCAGTCTTGGTGAATTGTGACCTGCCGGCAGCTGTAGTGTTTCATGGAGCACACCGGAGATCACAACTCAATACATTTCTATCCTGGCCTCATTCTGGCCTCATTCTGGCTCCTATAGGGATGCATTGAGACTAGACTTCAGGCTAAGCAGAAGTTACATCAGGAGAAGTTGCCACGCCATTGGAGCATCCAGTGGGTGAGTATAATAGTAAGGACAGGGACCTGAGGTTACAAGCACCACTCCAATGCTAAAATAATTTCTGGAGTGGTGGTTTGAGTAAAGTTACTTCTATAATACCATACCACAGCTGCCATACCACCAACAAAGACCCTAAGGATCTGATCCATAAAACAAAATTCTGAGTTTGCTGCTCTAGGTTCCTAGCTGAGATGCGGTGCTTTAATTGCAGAATTTGTAAGTGTGAACAACAGCCATAGATGCTGAACTAAGCTTAGAAGCACACACTGGTATTTGAATGGAAATTAGAAGTAACAAGGAGATAATTACACAAGTGAAAAAATAGTGTTTATGTATCAGCTCACCACTTCAAAAGTCCAGAAAGGCCCAGAGGGTTCCAATGAGGAGGTGCATGGAAGCCTGTGGCCAGTGTCCACATTAAAGTGTGAGAGGAAAAAAGGTGATGATCCAGCACCACATAAAATGTAAAGTTTATTTATTTCATCATTTAAAATAGGGGAGAAAAGAGGGGGTACACCATCTCCATGAGAGCATAACTCACAAGACGCGTTTTGAACACTTAGGTGTTCTTGATCCCAGATAATTAGACACCCAGAAGAACCTGAGGCAAGTGAAAAATGAAGCTAACGCCTTATAAGCACTCAGTAACAAAAAAGCTATCTCAATACTTAGACAATACATGGCTGTTTGAAACTGCCTTAAAGGGAACCTGTCAGCAGAATTTTCGCAATTAAATTAAAAGAATCCCCTTATGTAGCTCCTGGGCTGCATTCTAGAAAGGTTCATCTTGCTACTGTGCCCCCTTTCAGACCTAAATAAACACTTTATAAAATCTTACCTTTTGGTATGCTAATGTGGTTTTATGGTCACGAGGCGGGCTGTATTGCGTTCGTTATTCGCCCTCCTGCCGCTGTTTGCTGTCCCCCATTGCTCATTTACATACATGAGTCCGCCGCCCTCATGTAAAGCAGTGCTCCAGAGGTCTCGCGCATGCCCAGTGGCACTATCGTGGGACTGAGCACTGTGCAAAGCGTGAGCGCTGGTGAGGTTATTGCGCAGGTGCGAGATTATGGGCGGCGCTGTGAATGTCATCACCAATGTCATCCAAGTACCCACCCATAATCTCGTGCCCACAGTAATAGGTAGCGTGGATGATATGGCCAGCGCTAGCGCATATTGTTGGAGGCAGAGAGAAAATCGCGGGCACAAGATTATGGGTGGGTACTTGGATGATGCTGGTGATGACATTCACAGCGCTGCCCATAATCTCGCACCTGCGCAATAACCTCACTAGCGCTCACGCTTTGCACAGCGCTCAGTCCCGCGATAGTGCCACTGGGCATGCGCGAGACCTCTGGAGCACTGCTTTACATGAGGGCAGCGGCCTCATGTATGTAAATGAGCAATGGGGGACAGCGAACAGCGGCAGTAGGGTGAATAACGGACGCAATACAGCCCGCCCCCGTGACCATAAAACCACATTAGCATACAAAAAGGTAAGATTTTATAAAGTGTTTATTTAGGTCTGAAAGGGGGGCACAGTAGCAAGAGGAACCTTTCTAGAATGCAGCCCAGGAGCTGCAGAAGGGGATTCTTTTAGTTTAATTGCGAAAATTCTGCTGACAGTTCCCCTTTAAAAAACCTTGTGTAATGATGTCAGAGGTGTTTGCTGAGTTACAATAGTAACTCGACATAGACACTAGCACAAAGAAGGTCAGAAATAAAGAAAGTAAACAATGACCGATGTCTAAGTCATGACATTGTCTATGTGACTGGACAGTGCCAAAATGGCTCAGGTTAATGTCCCATTGACACTGGAAATTGGTTCCAAAATAAAAATCACAAAAAAACGCCATATTTTTTGATAAAATTTCAGGTTCAAACACAAGTTCAAAGAAACTTCTGTACAAGTCATAATGCTATGTGGATGAGGTTGAGAAGATGTTTCAACCTGATAATATATAAGTATGACCTGTTTCGGTGATTTGTGAAGATGTACAATAACTTATAAATTCATGTTTAAATCCATATGGAGCAATACATGAAGACTGATGTAGTTTGACTTGAGTTATATTAATCATAATCAACTTAAAATGTAAACTCTTAAGATCGTCTTTGAACATTTTAAAGGCCCCGTCACACTAAGCAACATCGCTAGCAACATCGCTGCTAACGAACAACTTTTGTGACGTTGCTAGCGATGTTGCTGTGTGTGACATCCAGCAACAACCTGCCCCCTGCTGTGAGGTCGTTGGTTGTTGCTGAATGTTCTGGGCCATTTTTTAGTTGTTGCTGTCCTGCTGTGAAGCACAGATCGCTGTGTGTGACAGCGAGACATCAACAACTAAATGTGCAGGCAGCAGGAGCCGGCTTCTGCGGAGGCTGGTAACCAATGTAAACATCGGGTAACCAAGAAGCCCTGTCCTTGGTTACCCGATATTTACCTTTGATACCAGCCTCCTCCGCTCTCACTGTCAGTGCCGGCTCCTGCTCTGTGCACATGTAGCTGCAGGACACATCGGGTTAATTAACCCGATGTGTGCTGTAGCTAGGAGAGCAGGGAGCCAGCGCTAAGCAATGTGCGCTGCTCCCTGCTCTGTGCACATTTAGCTGCAGCACACATCGGGTAATTAACCCGATGTGTGCTGTAACTAGGAGAGCAGGCAGCCAGCGCTCAGTGTGCGCTGCTCCCTGTTCTCTGCTCTGTTCTGTAGCTCCGTGCACTGGTAACCAAGGTAAATATCGGGTTGGTTACCCGATATTTACCTTAGTTACCAAGCGCAGCATCTTCCACGCGGCGCTGGGGGCTGGTCACTGGTTGCTGGTGAGCTCACCAGCAACTCGTGTAGCGACGCTCCAGCGATCCCTGCCAGGTCAGGTTGCTGGTGGGATCGCTGGAGCGTCGCAGTGTGACATCTCACCAGCAACCTCCTAGCAACTTACCAGCGATCCCTATCATTGTTGGGATCGCTGGTAAGTTGCTTAGTGTGACTGGACCTTAAGTCTTGGACACATTTCTATATATGTTAGCCTTGTTAATAAAAACCAGATAAGAATAGGAGTAAAAAAGAAGCAAAAATAATGCAAACAAGACATTATATCTGGATAATAATGACAATGCAAGATTTCATACACCTAATGGTAGATCAGATCATGATAAGGATTTAACCCTCTCAGATTTATACTCTTCAATACGAATATCCAATACGATTCTCAGCTAAGAATTTTTATTACATGATTTCCACCCCACAGTAAAAGCTTTATAGACTCTTTTTGTACTTGATGTATTAAGAGTTGAAATATTGCTTTTATGTAGGTATCTGAAGTGTTAGCATGGATATGGATACAAAATTCTGATTAATAATGTCAGTGAAATTCTTTCTCATTATTCTTCAATTCCATCACAGCATTACATTCAGCTCTAGTCAAATTGTTGTGATTTTTCTGATGATCCTATTATGAGTTAACAATACTAGATCCTTCTCTACTAGTTCTTGAAGCATATTCAATGCCACACATCCCAAGGCATCTGGTTTGAATATTGGTGTATTTCACGCTTAATTCCTTCTCTACATGAACACTTTATTGTGTTGTTTGACAAAATGCTGACAGATAAAATAAACTTTGTAACATCATAAGACTTCCTTGAACATTATCATTTACAACTCTATTCCCATTAAAAGAGTCCCCATATCTTTGTTGCTCAGCACTGGAACCTACTTCTTCAGTTGCTAAAATTATAAAATGCCATAAAAATAGAACACCCCAAACTTGGTAAAAATGTGAAAAATATAATTATTAGCTATCCTGTTTCACTAATCAAGGTACAATAAACCTTGTTAAATTTGTATGTAACTTCCAGACAACGGGAAACATGGAGTCAGGATTTTATTTCAGGTTTAATTACCCCTCCCCTTAACCATCTAATTAGTGCTAAAACATAACATGACAGTAGCCTTTTATGTTCCCAGCTGCAGGTTCCTGCAAGGTCCTACTTTGCAAATTCACCTGAGTTGATGTAGCAAAAACACTGTTCTTAACCAAAAATGAGGATGTTAGTTGAAAAAAATTACAGTCATGGAAAGCTATAAATTTGACTTTTGTGATAGTATCTGTGCGGTTGCCCAATCCGACGCAAAGTCATAATAAGGGAATACAACCCAGTTGATGGCCAAAACCTCAATATATACAGATGATGATGGTTAACAAAAATGTACTTAGTAAAGGCCATTATTTTTTGTTTTTGAAAAATATTTGCCTTTTGTGCCTAACTATGATGTTGCACTATCTGCAAAAGAGCATTTTAGTGAATCCACTGAACCACAGAGAAATGTGACAGGTGACCCCAGGAACGGACTCTGACAAAGCTTGAGGAAAAGGAAGAGCTTTGTTGATCAGAGTGTGACTGATGTCAAATAGCAAGGGTCCTTGTGTAGAGTCCAGAGCTCACATGCGGCCAGCACAAGAGATGTCCAGATACCCATAGGTATGGCCGAGTAGTAATGCACAGCCGGCACCAGCGGAGTCCAGACCAAAGGGGAGGTAGATGGTATCACTGAGCCAGGGCTTGGTCCAGCAGCAAGCAGGACATAGATGCCTGTTGACTCAGTAAAGACCTCCACAGGTGGTGTTTGATCCAGACCTGCAAGCTGAAGTGGGGTAGTCAAGGCCGACCCGGTGTGGACTCTGTGGGATGCAGGAGTCACAGTCAAGGACTGGAGCAGCAGAAAAGCATGACCATCTCTGAGCACAGACAAGGAACAGAGGTTAGAAACAGGGACATGGATAAACAACAAATACAAGGAACCTGACGGAAGCAACGCCAGACTAAGGGACAGGAAGACGTTGCTTAGGCACTTCCCAGAAGGGGAGGTTGCCTTATATATCCAGTGCCTCTCCACAATAGGCTGAGAAGCACTTCCAGGTTACAGCACATTGGCATTTTAAATCACAGCAGGATGTAGAGGGTGTCACCTAAAGAATGTCCTGAAAGTCCTTTTTAGTGCATGCATGTTTCTGGAGGAAGAGGCCACAGGTTGGGAGCTGAAGGAGGATTAAGGACTGGGATCTGAGTGAGTACCCTGAAGGAAGACAATGGGATGCGCAGACCGTACGGAATCACGTGCAGCGCATCAACTCCCTTGCCCAGTAGTGGTTAGGACCACGGCTGGATGCATGACATATAAGAAGTGGCTAATCCTTCTCAGGGTTCAATTGAAGGAATTCCCATTCGGCAAATCACAAAAAATGTTCATGTTTGGCAAAAATTTGAATGATCGCAATGAAAATATGTAGCCATGAAGCTCATGTATTTTATCCTATCATTTTTTATTTAATTTTTGTGGCCAAAACTGCACAGTTGACAAATCTTTCCATTTTCTACTGGAAGAATTCACACCATGTGATACCCAAAATGCTTGTATTTATTCAAAATGATGATGGTAACGAAAAATTGTTCTAATGAAAAGTCTTGAATTTATGTTACAGCTTTTTTTTGCTTTTTGTGCACAAAGAAACTGAGGATGTATGCTACGCAGTGAGCAAATGTTGGCTTGCTAATGAATTGCAGTTATCATGTTCCTGGCATTTTATCGCTTAATAAATTTTCCAATTACATTTCACAAGTAGCCATCAAGTGTGTCATTTGATACAAAGTTCTGAACCGGTTGTTGGGGACAGGGAGATGTCCATTAAAGAGGATGTGGACGAGGTCCAAAAGCATCATATATTGTCAAGGTATCACTAGTAAACGCAAAGGAGCAATGCCATGTAAGAGTACAAAGCAGGGATAACATACTTCAAGAATCAATTATGGTGGTTTTATTTCCCACTGAGGCTTAACAGATGCCACTGATTCAAAGTAGATACCACAGTTCGCATTGAACAGCAGCTATTGTGGTGAACCTTGATATGTGGGAGTTGAGTTTCCAGAAGAAAAAAGATTGGATTTGACGCAAGATTTCTTGGACTACATACGACTATCTGCTGAGGCAACAGAGGAAGGGGAGGAAAAGAACAGAAATAAGTATATGAGGCAAATGAGAAAGATAATGACAATAACAAGCACTATTAGTGATTGTAGTTTAACTACTAGAAAAAGTGCAGGAGTTGAAGGGTTAGGAGGTCAGCTTAACCTTGCACATATTGCTGGTCACCTTTATTTTTCCAAATAAGCAAATAATGTTATTTCATGTGATATTGGAGAACTGTAGTTCCTAGCCCATTTAAGTCAAGAAATTAATAGCTTATTACTTCCTGCATAGCCTACATACTGCAAAAATCACCACAGAAGACACAAATCTATCCACTGAAGATATTTTTTTTTACCCAAAAGTAGGCTCATCTCTTTATCACTAATGTTACTACCCTCATCTCAAGTCATCCCCTCATCGTCCTGCTATTTGGTTCCAAGGCATTGTCCATCAAACAATCATCATTATCTCTTACTCAGATCACAGTTGTCTCAGCATTGGAAATGTCCTGAGCTCCTTGCCCTCCCTGTCTGGTTCACACATTTAGATTTCCCCGGAATCAGAGTGCCAATACCAATTCAACTGCCACTATATCTGCTTCTGCCACCATAGCTGACACCTCCATCAACACAGGCAAGCATTAAAATTAAGTCCTCCTTCTCTTCCAGCCCAATATCATGTGAGTACAATGGCTGACTGTTCAGCTCATTCAAAAATCAACTGGAAGAAGTTGTGAAATAATTTTCCTTAGCCCTCAGAGTACTGTAGTTTAGAAGAGCAAGGGATACAACACATAGAGGGGTCATTGATGGAATAGAAAGACTGCAATATTAAAGGCTGAAGCGTTTGTCCCCTTTCAGAAAGTTTTCATCCCTGGCTGCAGTTTGCTTTACAAAAACCAACGCACTTTACTCATTGTTCTCGGATCCAGTGCCAAGTGTGACGCTAGTCACTACTAATGGGAAGCATGAACAGAAGAGTAGTTAAATAAGCCGGGGTCAGGTATTAGGAAGAGACGTCATGGATTCCAGGAGTAAAAAGAGGCGTAGTCAAGTCACAATCCGCAGTCTGGATACCAGGAAGGCATGTAATGAGCACAAGGAGTAAACTAAGACGTGGTCAGGTAGCGGTCCAAGGTCAAAATACCAAGAGGTCACGACAAGAACAGGGAGTGGCCAGAGGGGAGTCAAACAACAGTCCAGGATCAGCAAACAAGGATCAGAACACAGGAATACAGGCTCACATCACTACATACAAAACCAGAATGTACGACTGGAAGGGTTCTGGGAGAGCTTGCTCAGTTAAGAAGCAGAACAATTACAGAAAAAATAGAACACTTGAGCCACCCAGCACCTCTCAGAACCAGAATGGAAGCCTGTGCTCTCATATCTACAGTGATAGCTCAGTACCACGTAAAATCAGCAGAGCGTTTCATAGTGTGCGAGATGCTCTGCACAGAGGAATTGTGACACCAAGTATCTGACACTGCTCCCGATGTATTTTATTGACAACTGTGGGGACATCAGGTTAACAGAGTGGCAGCCAACTAATGAGACCAGTAGCCCTGTCCATATAGATGGATTGCCCCCTCAGAGCAGCTGTGGTTAGTAATTAGCTACAACTTTGTCGACATGACGCCTATGAAGCAACCAATGCCAAAAAACATGAGCAGCACCAGGGACTCACTGAAGAGTAAAGTAGGGTTTATTTTTTTATATCTAACTTCAGAAACGGACAAAGATTTCCTAAAATGAGGCAACATCATTATGTGCTATGGTCACGCATGATGATAGTACTGAACATTGACTCAAACTACCGTAAGAGTGTCATTATCAAGGATAACACCATTGTTCTGTAATAAAGAAAACTGATGTAAAAGAAATAAAAGCAGGCATGCCAGATCAAGATGAATAGAACTGATCTGTCTTATTCCATAATGTCCTCTTCTTCCTCCTCCTCACTAATACACTTATTAGAGGAAAAGTAGGTTAAGTGGGACCTGTGTTTGCCGGTACTACTGCCTGGATAGCTGCGGCCAGTAATGGCATTGGTGGGTAAGCCTCTGCTTGCATCTCCCACATTCATAAACAGTATTATGTTTTTTTCTTTTACCTTACCCAGTTCATTGTCATATCAGCTTTTTATTTTACCATACATTATACACTTTTTAATTTGACAATCTTTTTAACCCTAATTATTTCTCCTTTGCTAAAAGGGATATAACAAAAGATGCCACATAGGTAGGTACACGTCTAAAAAGCCTTCAACTGCAACAGTTGTATCGGCGTGGCATGCAAAAGTATCAAGTTAAACTAGTAAAACAGGTAAATGTGCAATGTATGGGGTCAAACTAAACTAGTGAAGAAAACAGGAGTATAAAAATAGACTTGCAAATTTAATTGTCTAAATTTTTGTTACTTTTTTTAGTAATTTTTTTAAAAAAATTATCCTGTTCTTCCCAAAAAAGAACTTAACAAAAATACAAGGTAGAAAGGTACAAATGCATCTCAATAAATTAGAATATCATCAAAAAGTTAATTTATTTCAGTTATTCAATACAAAAAGTGAAATGCATATATTATATAGAGTCATTAAACACAGAGTGATCTATTTCATGTGTTTATTTCTGTTAATGTTGATGATTATGGCTTACAGCCAATGAACACCCAAAAGTCATTATTTCAGAAAATTAGAATAATTACCAGAAAATACCTGGAAAGGCTTCTTAAGTATTTAAAATAGTCCCTTAGTCTGGTTCAGTAGGCTACACAATCATGGGGAAGACTGCTAACTTGACAGATGTCCAGAAGGCAGTCTCTGACACACTCCACAAAGAGGGTAAGCAATAAAAGGTCATTGCTAATGAAGCTGGCTGTTCACAGAGTGCTGTATCCAAGCATATTAATGGAGAGTTGAGTGGAAGGAAAAAGTGTGATAGAAAAAGGTGTACAAGCAACTGGGATAGCAGCAGCCTTGATAGCATTGTTAAGAAAAGGCCTTTCAAAAATTTGACCAGATTCACAAGGAGTGGAGGCTGCTGGAGTCAATGCTTCAAAAGCCACCACACACAGACGTGTCCAGGACATGGGCTACAAGTGTCACATTCCTTGTGTCAAGCCACTCATGACCAATAGACAATGCCAGAAGCGTCTTACCTGGGCCAGGGAGAAAAAGAACTGGACTGTTGCTCAGTGTTCCAAGGAGTTGTTTTCAGATGAAAGTAAATTTTGCATTTCATGTGGAAATCAAGGTCTCAGATTCTGGAAGAAGAGTGGAGAGGCCACAATCCAAGCTGCTTGAGGTCTAGTGGGAAGTTTCCACAATCAGTGATGGTTTGGGGATCCATGTCATCTGCTGGTGTAGGTCCCCTGTGTTTTATCAAGACCAAAATCAGTGCAGCCGTCTACCAGTAAATGTTAAAGCTCTGCAGACAAGAGTTTTGGAAATGGAATTGTCATTTTCCAGCAGGACTTGGCACCTGTCCACACTGCCAAAAGTACCAATACCTGGTTTAATAACCACAGTATCACTGTGCTTGATTGGCCAGCAAACTCGCCTGACTTAAAAATGGGTATTGTCAAGAGGAAGATGAGAGACACCAGACCCAACAATGCAGATGAGCTGAAGGCTGCTATCAAAGCAACCTGGGCTTCCATAACACCTCAGCAGTGCCACAGGCTGATCACCTCCATGCCACACCGCATTGATGCAGTAATTCATGCAAAAAGAGCCCCGACCAAGGATTGAGGCATTTACTGTACAGACTTTTCAGTAGGCGCTAACATTTCTGAGTTTAAAATCATTTTTTCAGTTGGTCTTATATAATATTCTAATTTTCTGAGATAATGACTTTTGGGTTTTCATTGGCTGCAAGCCATAATCAACAACATTAACAGAAATAAACTGTGTGTGTGATAACTCTATATAATGTTTGAGTTTCACTTTTTGTATTAAATTACTGAAATAAATTAACTTTTTGATGATATTCTAATTTATTGAGATGTACTTGTACATGTCCAAAAACCAAGCATCCACATCAGGACTGATGTAATCATGCATCATGCGCAACAAAAGCAGGCTGCTGCCGAGAAGCCAAATCGAAAGTGGCAGGAAGCAGCACAGATGTTACAGCAATGATTAGTTCAAAGGTAGGAAACTAGATTATTAAATGGGATGGACATTCTTTCTTATAATGAGAGGTTATGAAAATTGAGTCTGTTTAACTTACAATAAAAAGATGCTTCAGAGACCATGTCATTTATACAAAAGACAGGCACATGACTTAGCTAAACATTTAAAGTTTGTAAAAGTACAATTTTTGCCCAGGTCATTTCCATTATTACATTTTTTAATTCTCCGATGAACTATAACTTTGAAAGTAATGTCTGAATTTCATTAGTTCATATTCAAAAAATTTAAATTGAAAATTACTTTACAGTTTCATGTTATTTCAACGACCATTTTCAGTTTGTCTTACTTGAACAATAGGACACCAACAATTTTGTTCACATGTGTAGCTATGTTTAGCCAGTCATTTGTGAGTAGCACACTTTCTCTGACTCATACTGAATATAGATTCTGTTCTTTTTCAAAAATATCGTGTTGACTTGCTGTTCTCTAGTACATGAAGTCATAAGTGTGAATCAGATGCTTTAGGAGAACTTTGCCAGCCTAGCTGCACTATATCACTGATTAATAGCACTAGTAATGTGGCTAGAACTTCCCATATATACAGCTCTGGCAAAAATTAAGAGACCACCACAAAATTTTCATTTTTTCTGATTTATCTTCTTATAGGTATATGTTTGAGTGAAATGTAAATTGTTCTTTTATTCTATAAACTACTACAAGATGTCTCCGAATTTCCAAGCAATACAATTTTTTTGGGTGACCTTATGCCACTCCTGGTGCAAAAATATAAGCAGTTCTTTGTTTGATGGCTTGTGACTATCTATCTTCCTCTTGATTATATTCCAGACGTTTTCAATGAGGTTCAGATCTGGAGATTGGGCTGGCCATGACAGGGTTTTGATGTGGTGGTCCTTCATCCACATAATGATTGACCTTGCTGTGAGTCAAGGCACATTGTCCTGCTGGAAAAACCTGTCCTCAGAGTTGGGGAACATTGCCTGAACAGAAGGAAGAAACTGTTTTTCCAGGATAACCTTGTATGTGGCTTGATTCATAAATCCTTCACAAAGTTTAATCTGCTCAATTCCAGCCTTACTGAAGCATCCCCAGATCATCACCTATCTTACACCAAATTTCACAGTGGGTGCAAGATACTGTGGCTGTTATGCCTCTCCAGGTCTTCGTCTAACCATTAGACGACCATGTGTTGGGCAAAGCTGAAAATTAGACTCATCAAAGAAGATTACCTTATTCCAGTCCTCTATGGTCCAATCCTTATGGTCTTTGGCAAACTTCAGCCTGGCTCTCCTTTGCTTCTCATTGATAAAAGGCTTTTTTCTAGCTTTACATGACTTGAGCCCTATTTTTAGGAGCCTGTTACAATTGTTCTTGCCGTGCAATTCACCCCAGCTGCCATTTGCCGTTCCTTTTGTAGTTTCCTTGATGTCATACTGCGTTTGCTGTGTGATATTTGAATAAGATGATGGTCATCCCGGTCACTAGAAAGTCGCTTTCACCCTCTGCCGGTCTGTACTTTGTTTGGAATTCAACTGACACTGGAATGGAATGGCTGTCAGGCAAGTAGAGAAGCTGATTTTTATAACAATGTCCAGTGGTCTCTTAATTTTTGCCAGAGCTGTATATATCAATTGAATATTTGCATTTTTTCCTAGATTACTACACTCATGTCAGTGCTGCAGTTGTATAACTCAAACTATCTGAAATATGTGTCCAATGTTTCAATGAGTTCTTCATAACTTTGTTGCTGAGCTGTGAGCTCCAACTTCCTTTCTCTTTTTTGAATTACCCTAAAATGGCTACTGCATTCTCTGCCTTGACTTTTATACAGGCTGAAAGTTCCTCTTGATTGCCTGCACTACATCATCTGATGCAATAGCTGCAAAGCATTATGGGGAGGCACATATGGCACCACCCAAAATCAAGAAAGCCTTTTCTAGCTTATGCAATCTTCTTTGTATAAAACAGGAGCTGTTAATTTTTCATATTGTTAATTGCTCAAATATGCTGGAACATGCAAACTTGTTAAAATTTAACACAAATTTGATACACATCAAACTAATTGCACCTGAGCCATCTTTTTGCATAATTTATTACAGCACTAGAACTCCCTGCAGATTATCGATAGGATGAAGATTTTCAGAACTGCCGTGCACGTCATTCATGACTGTAATAGAGATCTGCAGAGCTGGAATAATATTTTAAATGTATCTGTTTGACTGTGTTTGGTTGGTCTGCACAGACTGTAACAGTGGCTAAGTGGTTAGCACTACAGTCTTGTGGTGGCTCAGTGGTTAGCACTGCAGTCTTGTGGTGGCTCAGTGGTTAGCACTGCAGTCTTGCAGCGCTGGGGTCCTGGGTTCAAATCCCATCAAGGACAACATCTGCAAGGAGTTTGTGTGTTCTCTCTGTGTTTGTGTGAGTTTCCTCCAGGTACTCCGGTTTCCTCCCACACTCCAAAAGACATACACATAGGGAATTTAGATTGTGAGCCCCAATGGGGACAATGTTGCTGATTTATGTAACATGCAATGGAATTAACGGCGCTATATAAGTGAATAAATATTATTATTATTGACTAATCACAGCTTTCACAGCAGGTGGGACCACTGACATCATTAATGGGGGTCCGCATAATGATTTCTGCTGTCAAAGACAGCAGATAGCCAATATACAAACATATACATAGAATTACCATCAGCATAATGCGACTAATGAATACATCAGCTCCAATATTTCTCTATATTTTAAAAAAAATTACTTAACATTTTTGATCAAGTCATTCAAGCTCATTAAGGTGTACTTTTTCTACGGATGATCTCCTCCACTTGTTTTTCAGCTAAGGTTTTAATTATATATTTTGCCTGTTTTTCCTTTCCCAGTTCAAATGAGGCACAAAGAGAGGTGAGACAAAAGTGATAGGGATCATCCCTATAAAAGGTACCGTACATCTTGTGAGGTTGTGATGGCTTTTGTACTTTTGTACCATACCATAGTACTACAGTGGATGTCCTGGGTTGGCAACAATCCAGTAATTCCAGGACAGTCTGTTAAAAATAGGGCACATTTTTGTCCTGTCAGTAAAAAATAACTAAGCCGCCTGAGGTTTTTTTTAAGCTGTAGACACTTAAGCAGATTTTTTTTACTGTAAATATCGTTGTTCAGTAGTGATACTAGTGACATGACAGCTGATGGCATCATATCAGAATTATGGGCTGTACACATGGATCACTTAATGATTTATTATGGTTTTATAATGTGTCCATAAAAATATTCTGTATGTAATTTTTTTGTTAAACTGTCGAGAAAATAAACGAAATGTTGAGAACCCTGTGCAAGTCTTGTGCCAGATCATGTAACTTCAGCATCACTAGAGAGTGAAAGCTGGATTGTCAGCAAAAAGAAAAATGGGGACTACCATTGCCTTTTTTTTATTATGTTAGCATCTACTGTATTTTTTATATCACATATTGAATAACTCATTTAAGCCAACTGTTAGCTCTTGTGTAACTGCTAGACAATATTGTTTCAATTTAGTTAATATATATACAGTGAATATACAGGTCTGTCTCTTTCCCTGTCTGTCTCTTTCCCTGTCTGTCTCTTTCCCTGTCTTTCTCTTTCCCTGTCTGTCTCTTTCCCTGTCTGTCTCTTTCCCTGTCTGTCTCTTTCCAGGTCAGTCTCTTTCCAGGTCAGTCTCTTTCCAGGTCTGTCTCGGTCTGTCTCTTTCCAGGTCAGTCTCTTTCCAGGTCAGTCTCTTTCCAGGTCTGTCTCTGTCTGTCTCTTTCCAGGTCAGTCTCTTTCCAGGTCTGTCTCGGTCTGTCTCTTTCCAGGTCTGTCTCTTCCCAGGTCTGTCTCTTTCCCCAACTGTCTCTGTCTGTCTCTTTCCCCGTCTGTCTCTGTCTGTCTCTTTCCCCATTTGTCTCTGTCTGTCTATTTCCCCGTCTGTCTCTGTCTGTCTCTTTCACCGTTTGTCTCTATCGCTCTGTCTCTTTCTCTGTCTGTCTCTCTTCCTGTCTCTCTGCCTGTCTCTCTGTCTGCCTCTGTCTGTCTGTCTCTCTGTCTGTCTCTCTGTCTCTCTCTGTCTGTCTCTCTCTGTTTGTCTCTCTCTGTCTGTCTCTGTCTGTCTCTCTGTCTGTGTGTCTCTCTGTCTGTGTCTCTCTATTCGTCTCCACACCGACATCCTATTACCTCACATATAAGCTTCTTATACTATGAACGTCTTTTGTTCCTATAGCAACCAATCACAGCTCCTACTAATAACCTGTAGTTCCAGGCTCCATTTACTTTAATGGAGGCATGTTTTTTGGAGAGTAACTGTAAAGCGCGGGGTTAAATTTTCCTGTCAAAACATAGTCTACGATGTTACCTGGGTCTCATGAGGTGTTTTTCAAAAAATTTCGTGATTGTAAATGTGACGGTGCGGATACACTTTTTGTTTCCCTTTTCCCCATTATGTAGATAGGGGCAAAATTGATTGGTAAATTGGAACGCGCGAGGTTAAAATTTCGCCTCACAACATAGCCTATGACGCTCTCGGGGTCCAGACATGTAAGTGTGCAAAATTTTGCGGCTGTAGCTACGATGGTGCAGATGCCAATCCCGGACATACACGCACGCACGCACGCACGCATGCACGCACGCACGCACACACACACACACACACATACATACACACATTCAGCTTTATATATTAGATATATATATCTAAGGCCTTTTTCACACGTCAGTGAAAAACACAGACGTTTTTCACTGACGTGTTAAAAACGCCTATGTCCCTCCATGTGCCGTGAATCATGGCACACGTGGGTTGTCCGTGTGCAATCTGTTAGATGTGATCTTGTCATCTGTGATTGCACATGGAGATAAGCTCACCTGTCCCCGTTCCTGCTGTCCGTGGTGCTGAACTCGCCGTCTCTGCTGTGTTTCTGCCCCCGCTGCAGCTACTTCTGGGTCGGCTGTGCCTGCATACATGAATATGCATGAGAATAAGCAGCCAGCTCTGAAGCAGCAGCCAATAGAGGCCGGAGACAAGCAGAGCTGGAGATGGTGAGTTAAAAATGCTTTTTATTTTCAATTCGTATAAACACACACTCCACATATTTTGTCTAACCGTGATCAGAATTGCATCTTAATCAGCAATGAAACCACTTATATCCTAACCAGGAATATATGATGCCAAAATTCCTTAAAAAATTATTTTATTCATGAAACTTTAAGCATAAAAATTATACGTACAAACAGAGAAGGCACAACAGGGTAGGAAGAAGTACAACTGTGACTCCCATACATTGGGGAAAAGGTGGGTTGGGACACGCAAAGTACCAAGAATGAGTAAATAGGGATTATTGGCCTATATAGCAATAATTATGCTGGAATACTAATCATAGTATTGATAGATGAGATGCTCAGAGTCCATACACAGGGTGTAGGGGGAGGCTTATGGATCACTCCTAATTTCATACATATATTAACCAAGTAGTTTTAACAGATGGCACCAATAAGTGTTAGTATATTGACCACCGGATCTCCCTACCGCATACCGCCAGCAAAAGTTACCCTCATATACGGAAAAAATTCCATTACATAAATATTACCTCACTGTGTCGCACAATTAAAGGTCACAGTGAGAGGTATGCGGAAGTCTATTCTAGCCATATCTCCATCATATCATATACTAATTGGAGTTCCTCAGCTTCTGAGTAGTAATATCTGGGCTAGAAATTATATGCAGACCGTTACTCCCCCAAATATCCTATTAGCCCAATACTATAGCTTGGTGGGTACTAAGTATCCCCACCCTAAATTAAGGCAGGAAAACGCACACCCACCAGTCATTAACCTCTGGAGCACAGAAGCTGAGCAAGGCGTCTATCACACTAAACTGCAATGCTGGCAATAATTTGCAAGTTACATCATACCATCAGCATATCTTTCATAGTGAAATGATACAAGTTACATCATAATGCAAGTTACATCATATCATCAGCACATGATGCCTGAGGCGCGGTGGGTGGGAACCGCAACCATTACTTAGGTCTGTATCGTTTCACTATGAAGTATGTGCTGATGATATGATGGAGATATGGCTAGAATGGACTTCCGCATACCTCTCACTGTGACCTTTAATTGTGCGACACAGTGAGGTAATATTTATGTAATGGAATTTTTTCCGTATATGAGGGTAACTTTTGCTGGCGGTATGCGGTAGGGAGATCCGGTGGTCAATATACTAACACTTATTGGTGCCATCTGTTAAAACTACTTGGTTAATATATGTATGAAATTAGGAGTGATCCATAAGCCTCCCCCTACACCCTGTGTATGGACTCTGAGCATCTCGTCTATCAATACTATGATTAGTATTCCAGCATAATTATTGCTATATAGGCCAATAATCCCTATTTACTCATTCTTGGTACTTTGCGTGTCCCAACCCACCTTTTCCCCAATGTATGGGAGTCACAGTTGTACTTCTTCCTACCCTGTTGTGCCTTCTCTGTTTGTACGTATAATTTTTATGCTTAAAGTTTCATGAATAAAATAATATTTTAAGGAATTTTGGCATCATATATTCCTGGTTAGGATATAAGTGGTTTCATTTTTATTTTCAATATCTGTGTTTTCCTTGTACGTTTTTCATGGAACACACCATATTGTGGTCCGTGGGACATCAGTGATATATGGACATGTCTCCGTGCAGCAATCACAGACACGCGTGTACACCGCACGGAGACACAGTTAGTGGAAAACCACTGATGTGTGAGCAGACCCATTTATTATAATGGGTCTGTGTATATTAGTGATTCTGGTATATGTAAAAACTAGCACATATGTACCAGAATCACTGACGTGTGAAACAGGCCTAAGAGAGAAACAGTCACACACTGTAATTGCAAACTAATAATAAACTAATATAAAAACATTTAGAGGTGTTTGGCATATTAGAATGGCCATTGTAATACCTGCCCAGCAGCCACGTCACAGCAACCTTCCTTGCTGGGTCCCACTCGATACTGCATCTGTCTGGGCTCCTAAAAAATGAAGACTGGCAGCACTCCCAATAATGGGAACAGCTGCGTATCTGTTCATAATGCATAATATAACTAAGAGAAAAACAGTTGCACACTGTAATGACGAACTAATAAAAGACTAATATAAAAACATTTGAAGGTGTTTGGCATATTAGAATGGCCACTGTAACACCTTGCCCAGCAGCCACATCATGGCAACCTCCCTTGCTCATGTGTTTTTAACTTCCATGGTTACTCGCTTATCTTATATGTAGGTTTTTTGTTATATATATATATATATATATACATATATATATATTTTATTTTTTTATTTTTTCAAGAAATGTCTTCTCTATGTCCTTTTCTACTCCTGCCAACTCTTCACCTAGCAACTGGCCCTGCCACTTTTTGGGTCTTTCCCTAGCAGATTGGATGCTTAACAACCAATAGGTGGACATCCTTTAAATCTGTCTCTAGGCAGTTTGCATTGGACATGGGGTTTAGTGTATTTGTAATGGTGTTGGTGTATTTACCGGCACGGGTATTCCAGGGTTTCGGTTGTCCACAGTTGGTAACATATTTTGTGGCACCTGATACCTCAGGGGTGCTACATATTTTTTTCAAAACCATAACAATATAAATATTTATTTCCTAAATCTTTTGTTTTTTCTTTTTTACCAATATTTGCCTTTCTGCACTATAATCTCAACATCACATAACAATTCTTTCTTATACTTTAAAATTGACAAAATATACATTTGGTTCTATAGGGAACATCCAGTTTTCTTGTGATATTTATAAAAAAAATGGTTTCTATCAACTTACAAAAAAGAAGCAAACAAAAAGCACTCACAACTTCATTTCTTTTAAAAACAATAAATAATTGTCCAGACAGGGGATTGTTCCTGCAGTATACAGATAAAAGTTAAAAAGAGAACCAGTAGAAACTTTATTAAAGAAATGATCAGTAAGTCTTGTAAAATCGTTCTCATCTTCATGGTGCGACAAGTGTTATCTAGACGCTTGAAATGTATTATTTAGCTTCCACTGATAGCAGACTACTTGTCCCTGAATATCATAGTGTTATTCCTGGTGATATTTTCTCAATCCACATTGTTTAATGTCAAAATCTGAATATATATAAGGTTTAATGGAATTTCCTTGACTTGGTATAACGGAATATGATCCGTACATTAAACAAAGGCAAATATAAGCATGATATGAAAGTGGACAATGCTGTAACACGTTATACTGATTTAATAACTCATTTCAATAAAAGACTGACTAGTTTTGACTTTTAGGTGAAATAATAATACATTCATCGTCCTCAGTGATAGCTCAGTGTTTTGTTGAGTTACAAGGTCAACTTAGTAGTACATGTAAGTTCTGTGTATATCAAGACTTGTCATATATTCAACACCCAGTAGAGTTTTCATCAATCTATACACAAAACTATCTCTATATATCAGTAAATGACCTCTTGAATTTATATTGAAATGCCTCAAATATAAAATAAAGGAATGAATTCTAAACTAAATAATTTCACCTAGAATTTTGCAAAACGTAAAGATTCTTGAGAAAAATTGTGGCCAGCCAGTTGCCATTTTGATGTATACTTACAGGCCAAAAATTGGTTAAGAAACAAAAAGAAATATATACATATTATATATATAATATATACATATATAGCTCTTCTCCTGCCTCTGCTGCAGCTTGGTCCATCTGTCCTGGTTTTTGTAGGCTCCCGTTTCCCACATCCGCCAGTTTCTGCTTCCCTTTTGTGACCCACCCATTGACCATGCTTTGGTGTTGGGAGACCTCAAAGTTAAAGAAGAGCGAACTTGTTCAATACAGGTACAGCAATCTCAAATTTGGTACAAGCCTTGGCGGCTTTCAGTTCCATCTCAGAAATCCGAATACTTTTCCCAAAGTCGCCAATATTCGGTTTTGTTCAATAACTGTTTGCGGCTTTTCTAATTCTTTACTATTATTTTGGCTAGTATAGTGGTGCTGTATGATTTGCAAAGGGACGTATTTGATGAGGGAAGGGGGTGGGGAGAGTTTAAAGAAGCGGCAGAGTATTTTTTTCTTAACTTTATGTGTGGTTTTTCAGCAAGCCAATCAGGGCGCAGAAAACATTCAAAACATTCAGACACAAGGGCTTGTGTCATTGGCTGCCTAAGTCACATGTCCCTTTGAATATAAATTGCAGACATGCAGCGTCGGCACCATTTTGTGATTCTTAAAGCTTAGTGACGGTGCTGCTGCTGCTACTGCTAGTCAGCTTAACTGCCGTTAATTGTTGCGAGCGGTGGCCGCTGCCACTTCTGGGGCTGCTCGGATCCGGGTTACTGCTGCGGCTCGAGTGGTGACCGGACCCGGGCTCGCACGGCCGTCCGTCCTCACAACTGTCGAAAAGGGGAATATTTACAGGGGGGGGTTTGCTGTGTTGGTGACGCCACCCGTGGGTTGCAGTGAAGGATGGTGATACCACCGCTTCCTGGTGATGGGGCGCCTGGGGCTGATGGAGCGGGGCAGCAAGATGGGTTCCCCTCCACGGGTAGGGTAGGGGAGGTGTAGTCCCGGGGTCCGCGATCTAGACACGGGAGTGATGGCTGCTGAAGGTGGCGCACCGGGTTGGACCGGGGGTCAATGGTTTACTTACAGTTCAGTCATTTCACACAAGTCCAGTGGTAAACCAAGTTGCCAGTAACCAGCTGCTGTTGGAGGGTGTATTCGGGTCCCACACCCGGGTTAGAGAACAGGTGTCCCTTCCTCCTGCACGTTGTGGTTGTCTCTCCTGTTGGACGACTTTGCATGGAACGGAGAAGTCCACTCCCGGTTCTGTATGTATTTGGGAGCTGTGGCCAGCGAAATCTGACCCTTGGGATCTCTGTGGGTTCTGACGGACACCCTATCCCCCACGTTGGGCTTCCGTTTCGCTCTCTGGGCTTCGGGAGAACAAGGCCTGAAACCTCGTTCTCTGCTGGTGAATTAACAAGGGTCATGCAACCTTCCTCGTCCTAGGGTGCAGGCACCCCGTCTGTGCATGGCCTCCAGACCGGATTCCCGCTGTCGGCACCGGCGGGCTACGACCCTGCCCCGGTCCACTTAAGGTTTCCCGTGACCGAATCTCCATCACTTGTGGCCCTGTTCACATCTGCCAATTAGCCAGGTAGTCCCCTACCCCTGACTTCACTTCTCTGTCTGCACTTGACTACAATCAGCACTTGTCTGTCGTGTTCCCACTTTCGATACCTCAGTCTGCACAGTCTGAAACTGGGGTGGAAAAATCATTGGAGATCCATGAATTGTTCATAATGATGAAAATTAGGTGGTCTACACTTTCAGGGGGCTGACAGATGCCCTTATCAATCAGGACACGACCAGCAGCACTGAAGACACATTCTGAAAGAACACTGGATGCAGGGCATTTATAAAACCTCCATGGCATGCCTGGCGAGCTCAGGTCACTCTTCCATTTTTGAAGACCAAAATGCTATAGGGTCCAACCCACCTACTAACACTCTTGCTGCTTCTCCTCACTAGTGGTCATATCTCTTCAACCTTCTCACCACATTCCCACAGTCATTGGTATCCCTCATCCATGATATAACATGACTTTCTACCACCTTAATAACTTCATTCCCATTCACCCAGCCCTCATTCCCCCAGTCCTTCTAACAGGTTCTATATGGAACGCTCGCTCTGTGGCGCCCCTGAGGTATTCGTGGCCACAGAGGTACTGCACCTCAGCCAGAGGTGTGGTATCCCATACTGGGTAGGAAGTGGGTCATCTACCGGTTCACAGACAAAATCTGCACACACCAATTGTTAGGTCAGGGTTTAAGGCAGGTACTCCATTAATGCTGATGAGAAGCGACCAGTATACCTGGTTATGGAGCCTTACGTCCCATTCACTGTCCTGGAGGGGTGGAACCTGGCAGGGGGGGGTGTAGGAGGGGGTCAGTGGGTCAGTTAGAAAAAACGGTTAGTCAAAGTTTGAACTGGACAGTCTGTCAAAGAAGTGACAGTTGACAGGAAGATCTAGTCAGTGAGGAGTGTAGCCAAAAGGAGGTTTTAGGTGAAGATCCTGGGTTCTTGTTAGGCCCAAGTGACACTGATTAAAGGGATTCCAGAGTGCCACGGATGTGCAGGAGGCCTCCGTGGACTTGTTCCACCAAGGACACCGGGGTGGAGAAATCTGGTCGCAACAACGGGGCCGGTCCCCAGACTAAAGGAGGAAAACATTTCCCTTTAGTGATTCGAAGGCTCGGGAGATTGCATCAGGCACCTGAGGCCACAACCTGCCACCCATCACCTGCAAGGGAGAGCAATAAAAAGACTGAGGTCAGCCACCCTTTGGACAGGCTCGGTGGCAGAGGCGCAGGACAGTCTAGTGAATGTTGGCGCTAGTGAGACGGCCAGGGAAGGCACATTGAGGGGTGCACTGGTACTGACCCTTGAACTATTCGGGATCGGTGGAGGCCCTGAACAGTGAATCCTGGCACACCACGGGGTAACCGGTCAGCTGCAGTATTGGAACCAACTGTGAGTAAAAACCTCTTAACTTAAAAGCCCCGTGTCATCTGCTTTTTCCTGCACCTCATCAACATCCACCATAGACTTAACAAACAGTTACCCCGGGGTACCCGCTCCACCTGTGGGGAGGCGCAGGACAGTCTAGTGAATGTCGGCGCTAGTGAGACGGCCAGGGAAGGCACATTGAGGGGTGCACTGGTACTGACCCTTGAACTATTCGGGATCGGTGAAGGCCCTGAACAGTGAATCCTGGCACACCACGGGGTAACCGGTCAGCTGCAGTATTGGAACCAACTGTGAGTAAAAACATCTCTGCTTTTTCCTGCACCTCATCAATATCCACCATAGACTTAACAAACAGTTACCCCGGGGTACCCGCTCCACCTGTGGGGAGCAAGAAACACCTCAGCTGCCATAACACCAGCCCCGGAGGTCCCGTCCAGCAGCAGCCGCGGTTCCAAAGCCGCCATCCACAGGTGGCATCACGAATTTTATATAAACTTTATTACCATCTCCCTCCATACCGCCATTTTAATTGACTCCGCCAGAGTCACGGAGTCGGGCCCCGCCACCGCTGACTACCCCGGACTAGTGCTGCCCAAAACTGAGTCACCTAAGGCCCTGGGGCGGGAGAGTCAGCTTTGTCTGCAACAAACTTTCATACATCCATGATCATCACTACAACATCACTCACAAACTTTCCTTCCTTGCCATCAACAAAACTTGGCTCACCCCTTCTGACACAGCCTCTCCTACTACACTGCACATTTTAATAGGATTTCCATCTCACACACCCCTGCTCAGCAACAAGCATGGAGGGGTAGTTGGTTTTCTCCTAGAAAACTGCTCCTTCAACCCAATTCTACTGCCACCTTCCTTTACCTACCATGCAAAAGTTCAAAAGGAAACTGAATACCAACCTCTTCTGACAAGCTTATGTGGCACCCTGGACTAGCCAGGTCATCACAGGTAACACTCACACCCCCCCACCCCCACTAGACAGTAACATTAGCCAAACATAAAACCCTTGTTGCCTCCCTCCAGGGTCTGATGTCCACACAAGGTGGGGCGGAGCCAAGCGCTTGGCCCCACCCACAGAGGAGTTCACAGGCCTGGAGGCAGGAAAAGTGACAGTTGAGTTCAGGAGTTCAGTGGAGGAGGTTGAAGTGAAGAGTGTCTGGGTTTGGGGACCAGGCACTGACAACAAGGTTGGCAGACAATGGTGGCCGTCTGCAGGAGTGGTGAATCGACGTGGAACCGTAGGACCGGGGTCGGGCGTTGGCCTGCCGGTACCGACCGGGGAGCGAAGTTAAGCCAGCACACACAGGCAGGGCCATCGGACCCCATCTAGGCTTGGAGTCGCCGTCAACAGTCAAATCCGAGTGTGACAGGAACCCCGGGGGTTTCCTAACAGCCAAAGACCCATCAGAAGGCAACTGCCCACACCGTGAGGGTATACAGCTACCGCCTAAGGCTAGAGACCCAAGGGCCAGCGCCTCCGGCCTCCATACACCGGGGAGTGGACTACCGTTGGGGATCTACTGTAGTCAAACAAGTACACAAAGGTGCAGGGAAAGACAGCCGCCATCACCTGTCCGGTGAGAGACACTGCAGCCGGCTGCGGGACCTGTCCATCCAGCCGTTTTGTTTACCGAGGACTTTGTGCATCTCTTACTGAGTGAGTACACCCGTGCCATCCGTCACCGCGCCGCACTGTCCCTGCAACCCTGCACCTCACCAACCCTGCCTCCCCGTCACACCACCAGGCCCCAGGACCACCGACCCCTACCCACGGGGGGGGGAACAACATCCCAGCTGCTCCCTACCATCGCTCCCGGGATCCCCGTCACCAGCAGCGGTGGTGCCTATCTTCACCACAACCCGTGGGTGGCGTCACGGACTAAATCCCCCAAACCAACCACCCCTTTCACTCACGGGCGAGGAGCGCCGCTCGAGTCCCCGGATCCGGCCCACTGCTCGAGCCACCAAGCAGCAGCCGCAGCAGCGCCGGACCCGAGCGTTAGCGAGCGCAGCAGCGGCGTCCTCCCCGCCCGCGACACTTACAACCTGCATTATCCACCAATCCACTATAACGCTGCATGACCAGCTCCACTCTTACCTATTGTATGATAACCCAACCCCTGTAGATTGTGATCCCTCGTGTTCAGGGTTTTCTCTCCTCCTGTACCAGTCTGTGCCTTGTATTGTTTATGAGTCTTGTACTTGTTTTATTATGTATACCTAATTTTTCACATGTAAACTGCCATAAAAAAATGGAGCTATGATAATAATTAATAAACAATAATAATAATAGTAATAATTTATGAGGCAAGCAGATTGGTTATGGTGAAGCTAAAGCTGTTAGCTTTGGCATGTATAGGAGGAAATAATCTTTTATGTGAGCACAAGTGCAGGGCCGAGAGTTGGCTGCTGTGCTGAGAGAGGCTGTAGTAGAGTGCACACCACAAACTGGTGGACTGTGAGGGAGGTGCAGGCGGAGATGTTATGGCTAATTGAGAAAAATGTGGTGTTCTCTTTGTCTGAGATCAGTCAAAAACAGCAGACGTCCACTTCCATAATAGCTGGCTGGCTCTCATTCACCCTGACTGTAGCGGGTAAACAAGTAGAGGTTTCACAGCAGGAGACCTGTGTTAGAACACTTTCGATGGTGACGGAGGAGGAAAAAGCAGCAGATGCAATAGATGTGGCAGCTAGGGGTTGGCAATGCCCACTAGGCCACATTTTAGAGCAAATTGTAAACAAAAAATACATGGCTAGTTATATATTCACTGAGGGAAACAAACCGAAGGTTCCCACAGGGGAAGTGCCTACTTCGATGAACATTGTAAACAAAGAGAGCAAGAAGAGAATAGGCACAAAAATGGAATGCAAAAAGTATCAAATTTTATTAACACCGATATAAAATTATATAAATATCAGGATGGTCATAAGAATTGCATAATCAAGTAAGACAAAAAGAGGATGGAGTCACAAAGCTGCAAATGGATACAAGACTTAATATAGAACACAATTGATAAAAAACAGTCCAACCCGCCACTACAGAAAAAACAGGGGGGGGGGGCCACAGAAAATGGTAGTGTCGCGGGCGGGAAGGAGGGTGTCAGCACTGCGCTCACCCCTCTGCTCGGGTCCGGCTGCTGCTGCTCAGTGGTGGCTCGAGCGGTGGGCCGGATCCCGGGGGTCTCGAGCGGCGCTCCTCGCCCGTGAGTGAAAGGGGATTGGGTTTTGGGATATAGTCTATTGTCCGTGACGCCACCCACGGTTGTGGTGAGTTGTTGACACCACCGCTGCTCTGTATGGGGATCCCGGGAGTGATGGTGTAAAGCAGCAGGTTGTTGTGTTGCCCCTCCGTGGGTAGGGGTTGGTGACCCCGGGGCCCAGTGATGAGGTGGGAGGTGCAGGGCCTGGTGGACGCAGGGACGCGGGGGCAGCGCTGTGCCTTGCGGCACTGTGGTACTCACTCAGCCTGAGACGGTGACACAGTTCTCGGTAAAACACACGGCTGGAAAGACGGTTCCCACGGACGGCTGCACTTGCTTTCCCCAGAAGGTGACGGTGACAGTCCCTCTGTCCTGCACCTATGTTGTTGATGGTTGCGATGGGTTCCCACCGGTAACCCGCTCCCCGGCTTCAAGCTGGGCCGGAGGAGCTCCACTCTTTGCCCGCAGGCGCTGGCCCTCAGAAACTGGTGCCCTGGCGCTGGCGGTGTCTCTGCTTTAATGGTTGGGCTGTTGCCTTCAATCGGGACTTGGTTGTTGGGAGACAGACGTCCCCTTCACTGACGGATTTGGCAAATTATGGCGACTCCTAGCCTTGCCAGGGTCCGAGAGGCCCCTGCCCTGGTGCTGACTGTCCTTCGTATACTGCTCCAGACCGCCGGGCCACTACCCGTCCGCGGTCCTTCCAGCAACGTCCGAGCAGTCACCCCTCCAGACAATCACCGCCGTTGCTGACCTTGCTGTCACTGTCCGGGCACACAGCCGGACTCACTTCAGGCTTTACTTCTGTCACCTTTCACTTTACTTCAGCTCCTCTTACTTCCCTCCTTTACCACTTCACTTTCCTAGCTGAACTCCTTGTTTACTCCTCACTCAAGCTCTCCCCTGAGCTGACTCTGTTCTGCCTGGTTTTCCCGTTTCCAGAGCTGTGTACTCCTCGGTGGGCGGAGCCAACCACCTGGCCCAACCCCTGGTGTGAACCCCAGCTCCTGGAGGAAGGCAACAAGGATTTTTGGGTTAGCTGTATGTGCCTAACTGGGGTGTAGGGTGTGGTGGTGCAATGACCTGTGACCCCTGGCTTGCCCAGGGCGTCACAGTAGGAATGGTGTTAAAGAATTATGTGTCAAAGATGTATGGGCCCGGGAAGAAGCCCTTAAACCCCAGCAAGAAACAAGTAGCAGAGAGCCCCTCCACAGCTGAGTATGAACACAGTACAATAACTATTCAAAATCTGAGGAGAGGTACCAGACTAGTGAACAGAGGAGGAAAAAGTAATTGTACAAAGAAAGAGGGACAGGTGTATCAGTGGCAGTCCATAACTAAGAAATGGGTAAGGGAAAATTACAATCCAGATGCATAAACCTGTATGTAACAGGGAACGCCAAAGGTAAAAATAGTAAACATAATTGAGTAAATCTGGATGGTAAGGACTGGCAGTGGTACACCTGAACACCAAGAGATTGAATATTAAAATAGATGAAAACAGTAGTCGTGAACAAAGAGGTGCAGATGGTAATGGAATAGTATGGACTAGTCGTGGAACAAAAAGAGGAGACTCTGATGATAAGTAAGGTTATCAAGTATAGTCATGGGGCCAAGAGGTGCCATAAGCTAATAGCACAATTGCGGCCAGGTCTGAGAAAAATGAAGACAGAGTACAGCACAGTTCCTAGACTAGTCGTGGAGCAAAGAGAGGAGACTCTGGTAATAAATAAAGTTATCAAGTATAGTCATGGGGCCAAGAGGTGCTATAAGCTGATGGCACAATTGCGGCCAGGTCTGAGAAAATGAGGACAGAGTGCAGCGCAGCCCCTAGACTAGAAGATGTGGACAGGCAAAGAGAAAATAGGAAGAGTAATAAATATGCCAGCCAAAGAAAGTACAACGCTGTATAATGCGTTGCTGGCACATTTAAGTGGGAGTAAAAGTATACGTGGTGGGGTAGTAGAACGTGGCGGCGGATAGACGGTCCCAACAGCCGTTTCACGTGGACGCTTTTTCGAGGGAAGGCGAGACATTTTAGAGCAGTAAAATTCCCAGACTAATGCATGTGCCATGTGCATGTGCCGGTTCATGCATGTAGAACTCAAATTATTGGAATTAATGCCTCTACTGACTCGTGGTTAACCAATTTGGCAGTAATGGGAATTGGGTCATCCTTTTCAGTCTCAAAAAGCCCTTCTTGCCCATGTGAAATGCAGACCTGTGACCACTGCTGGACACAGCCAGAGTTGTGGCTGAGGATGCATTGCTTGTCATGGCTGCTTCCCTCCATGTCTGTGTGGGAAGCCATAACGGAATCTCCTCATCTTCCTCCTCTTCTACCTCCTCTGCTGAGCTACTCAGCTGCAAGCCTCTGGGTTCACAGGCAGTGGCAGGTAAAACCTCATTGTCATCCTCAGTTTTATCCCTCTCCTTTCCCTGAGAGTCACCCTCTTCCTCTTCCTGCCCTAACAGCACAGTAGTGATGAGCGAGTACTAAAAAGCTCGGGTGCTCGAAGCTCGGGCCGAGCCTCCCAAGATACTCGTGTACTCGGCCCGAGCACCGAGCCCAATGTTATCCTATGGGAGACCCGAGTATTTTTGTGAAATGACCCCCCGGCAGCATGTAGAAACCCTAAAAATGTCACAAAAGTCTCAGAAGAGTGCTCAAATGACATGGCATCAGCATGGGGAAGACCCCTTGAAGCATTTATCACTCAAAAGTCACAGCTGTGAACAATTTTGTCCAAGTTTTACGCCATTTTTACGGACTCACCAGAAAACCTTCCAAAATGACACCAAAATGAATTTTCATGGCGGAAATGTTAAGGGGACATACCCAATAGTGAGATAGAGCTAATGTATGTTACTTTTTGAGATTAATACATGAAAGATTTTACATGAAAACCTTGTGTGGCACTCCGATGTCCAAAACGCACGTTTTGTGCTTTTTACTAGCGATGTCGGTCATTTTTTTTTTTTTTATTCTATCTCCCTCAGTCCGTCGGTCGGTCTCTCTCTGTCTTGTCTGTCCCCCTCTCACAGTCTGTCGGTCAGTTCCCCCCCCTCTCTCTTACTTACCGTTCCCCGATCACTGCCGCGGCGCTGCACAGCTGTTCAAACTCCGGTGGCTTTTCCTCTTTTGAAAAAGCCGGCCGCTCATTAATCAATCTCCTATTCTCTGCTGTCCTGCTTTTCGGCGCCTATGATTGGTTGCAGTGAGACATGCCTCCACACTGAGTGACAGCTGTCTCACTGCACCCAATCACAGCAGCCGGTGTGTGTATACTGTGCAGTGAAATAAATAATTAAATAATTAAAAAAAACGGCGTGCGGTCCCCCCAATTTTAATACCAGCCAGATAAAGCCATACGGCTGAAGGCTGGTATTCTCAGGATGGGGAGCTCCACGTTATGGGGAGCCCCCCACCCTAACAATATCAGTCAGCAGCCGCCCAGAATTGCCGCATACATTAGATGCGACAGTTCTGGGGCTGTACCCGGCTCTTCCCGATTTACCCTGGTGCTTTGGCAAATCGGGGTAATAAGGAGTTAATGGCAGCCCATAGCTGCCACTAAATCCTAGATTAATCATGTCAGGTGTCTCCCCGAGATTCCTTCCATGATTAATCTGTAAATTACAGTTAAAAAACACACACACCTGAAAAATCCTTTATTAGAAATAAAAAACACTAACAAAGTCCCTCATTACCAATTTATTAACCCCAACAAACCCTCCATGTCCGGCGTACTCCACAGTCCTCCAGCGTCGCGTCCAGCTCTGCTGCATGGAAGTGACAGGAGCTGCAGAATACACCGTCGCTCCGGTCACCTCCACGCAGCTAATGAGATGAGTATAGCAATCAGCTGAGCTGTCACTGAGGTTACCTGGATCCAGCGGTGGATGCAGCGGTGGCCGCGGGTAACCTCAGTGACAGCTCAGCTGATCGCGCTACTCACCGCCGCTCCGGTCAGCTCCATGCACCAACTGAGGTGAGTATAGCGATCAGCTGCTGTCACTGAGGTTAATCGCGGCCACCGCTGGATCCAGCAGTGGCCGGGAGTTACCTGACTGACAGCAGCTGATCGCGCTATTCCCTTCATTAGCTGCGTGGAGGTGACCGGAGCGGCGGTGTATTCTGCAGCTCCTGTCACTTCCATGCAGCAGAGCTGGACGCGACGCTGGAGTCCGTGGAGTACGCCGGACATGGAGGGTTTGTCGGGGTTAATAAATTGGTAATGAGGGAATTTGTTAGTGTTTTTTATTTCTAATAAAGGATTTTTCGGGTGTGTGTGTTTTTTAACTGTAATTTACAGATTAATCATGGAAGGAATCTCGGGGAGACACCTGACATGATTAATCTAGGATTTAGTGGCAGCTATGGGCTGCCATTAACTCCTTATTACCCCGATTTGCCAACGCACTAGGGTAAATCGGGAAGAGCCGGGTACAGCCCCAGAACTGTCGCATATAATGTATGCGGCAATTCTGGGCAGCTGCTGACTGATATTGTTAGGGTGGGGGGCTCCCCATAACGTGGAGCTCCCCATCCTGAGAATACCAGCCTTCAGCTGTATGGCTTTATCTGGCTGGTATTAAAATTGGGGGGACCGCACGCCGTTTTTTTTAATTATTTATTTATTTATTTTACTGCACAGTATAGACCCGCCCACCGGCTGCTGTGATTGGGTGCAGTGTGACACCTGTCACTCAGCGTGGGGGCGTGTCTCACTGTTACCAATCATAGGCGCCTGTGGGCGTGGAAAGCAGGGAATATGAGATGGCTGTGTACAGAGCACAGCGCGCCGGCCGGTATAAAGGCTCGGTCACGCTGTGCAGGCCAGCCAATCACTGCAATTCCACAACTAAGAGGGCTGTGGCATTGCAGTGGTCTGCCAGCCAATCCCTGCATGAGGGCTGGCTCTCAAAAGAGCGCCAACATGCAGAAATGAAGACCACGAGTAAAGCACGAGTATTGCAAAATTACTCGGTACCCGCCGAGTAGCCCGAGTACAGTGATACTCGTGCGAGTACCGAGTAGTAACAAGCATGCTCGCTCATCACTACACAGTACATTACACGTGCGGCTATCTAAGTATCATTATGATTCCCTCCACCCGCGTGGATTAACATCTGGTTTTGAAGGCCTGGATTCTGGTCAGACCCTACTTTGTTTGGCTACGGATCATGCTGAAAATGATTTTGGGCATCATTGCAGATGCTTTCCTACTCTAGAACCTATTAATCTTTGGAGCAGAGTACTGATGCCCTGGAATAGAATGTGTGAACAGCTCTGCAGACTCGCCCATTGGGGCTTCCCCACAGTTTGTTTACCTGTTACAGAGCTGTGACACAGGAGAAACAAGGTTAATTGGTGTGCCGCTTCTGAGGACTGTACTTTGTATAATATTCAGGTGGAAGAAGAGGAGGAGAGGCCACTTGATGCAGTGTTTGCCCTCGAATGTAGCAGATGCTTTTTCTGGGCCTCCTCTACAAGTCATAACCCTGTGTGGATGCCAAATAAAGGGAGTCGAGTGGCCCTTTCACCAACAGATGTTGTCAGTTGCCTTTGGGTAGGATAAGCTGGTGTTTGTTCATTAGAGCTATCTACTTTATCAACTACCCATCATACACCTTGAACATCATACCTATTCCACCAATGCATTTTAATAGAAGCACTGCCTGATTTTGGTGAGCCCTGGCTGTGCAGTACAGACGTTAGGGCGATTCTTTCTGCACTGTTGGAATAGAGGGTCACACTAAGGGAGAGGTTGATGGCACAGGTGGAGGCCCTAGAGAAGATGGAGGGGAAAATACTAGAGGGATTTAAAAATTTGAGGGTGTCTTTACACTTTATTAATTTAATAATTTTATCTTTTTATGTCTTTCAGGTTCGCTTTTGGGGAACGTTTTAGGTACTCACTATGGATTACGGCAGCCTTTTAAAAAAAAAAGGGTGAATGAGGGCTGTAGAGTCAGGGTGTTTGTTTTACAACCTCATCGTCATCCTCTTTGTTGTCCCATTCCTTTTTTAATAACTGTAAATGGACAATCAATATATTTATGTATTGAAACCAAATATTTGAAAATTCTTTTTCTTTCTATTTTTCATGGTACACTGCCGATTTGTAGGGCTTTTATGCAGAAGATACGACTGTATACAGTTTTAAGGTTTTGATCTCAAACAGATTATTATGAATGTATAGACAATGTATTATTTTGTAAGTTACATTATCTGTTTCGCCTATCAGGGCAGTCACCACTCATTTACATCCACCTCTTTTCCCAGAATGGGAATGTGTCCTTAAATGTGTCTAGCAATGGTAGTCTATGAAGCTAATATTGCAGCCATCTGACTGGGGATGAGCAGATAAGAAGTTTTAGCTGTTGCATGAGGTATGAGGGCTCCCAACAGACCCTGTGTGTTGCAAGTCCCATACCTGACTGCTGTGCAAAGACACTATGGGTACTGTGTGGCAGTTGATAGCACTGTCTCGCTGTCTGCCCATAATTTTAGAAATGTGGAGACTCCAAGATTGGTCGCCAAGTTTTGTGTTGCCTGTAGTGGAAGAAACCTCAGAGCAACAGTCCTACTCCTGTCACTCATCAAATATTTCTTATGTTAATAGTCTAGGAAGTTAATGGCTGTACCAAAGCAGTGTGGCTCCACTGTAAAACGGCTTGAGCTGTTTCAGTAACTTTTGGGACCCCCTTAAAGTATTTTGTTTATGCCTTTTCTTTTGCCTCCTATTGAATTCAATGGGATTGGATAGGTTCGGCGAACATTTCAGCGAACACAGGCAAGCTCGACTAATCCAAACTAAACAGAATCTTGGGCGGTTCGCTCATCTCTAGTGAGCAGACGTTAAAGCACCACTCAAGTTGTTTTTTTCAGAACTATAAATGTAAGCCCTCTGTCTCCTGTCATATACTCATCTTCTGGCGGCTTCACTTTTATTACTGATGGTGCTCTGGTTTCACGGTGACATCTTGTGCAGTAACTGACTGGCTAGAAGTAAGACATAACATCACAGGCTCCCAATGTATCTTTATGTGAGCCAGAACAAGGCCAACATGAGGCTCTAATAGGGATGTATTGAGTTGTGACCTCCAACTTTCTCAATGAAACACTAGAGCTGCCAGCAGGTTGCAAACCGCCAGGATCACCTGGAGCATAGTGCTAGAAGACTAAGACGCCAGAAAGTGAATATAATACAGGGAGCAAAAGACTTCAATTTAAAGCACAACTTCAGCAGTGTGATAAAAAAGACAATGTAATTGTGCATTAGCCCCTTCAAGACATTTGATGTACCTATACCTCATGGTTGGATAGGGGTTCTTAACCAATGATGTATAGCTATGTCATGTCGATCACATGGGGACAGTAGATGCATCGGCACAATTACCACTGTGAGTTCAGCTTAAGTGATATCAGATCTCCAGCTGGCACAGCCTATGGCAGTCCTCGCACAGCCCCTGGCTGTTTAACACCTCTCCTTTCTTGGCATTGTTACAGACACAGGTAGCCCTTGCTAATGAGCCTTTTTATTGAAAATGGCCCAGAAATTTCTGAACAATTAGGTTCAGCATGTGAGCCATGCATGGAATGTCTACGAGCTTGCCCACCTTTAAAGCCACCACCAGATTACAACTATTATCGCAGACAACCAGACCGGGTTGGAGGTGCAGCAGAGAGAGCCACTGAGCGGTCTGTCCTTTAATACCTTGCCACAGCTCTGCTGCAGTGTTTGGTTTCTAACCTAAACAGATCAGCTTCAGCAGAGCATGTTGCTGCTCTGCACTGCTCACTGCTTCGCAGTGATGGGGAGGGTAATTCATCAGAGGATCAGGAGCAGGAGGGGAGACAAGAAGTGGCAGATGATGAGGCATAAATGCTGGTAGAAGTTGGGCCCGCTATTCCTGGCGTTAGTAGTATATGTGATGTTCCAGTTTGTGAGTTTATCCCAGCCTCTACTAGGTTCACCGAGTTTGCCGTGACAGATCTGTATCGTCCCTGTCCACAACAACTTGTCCACGTGTTTATTGTTAGGTGGACCTTCCCGGTTATGGCATTGGTCAGAGCACAGTTGAGATTACTTAACACGTGCTTGTGTAATGCTGGGACGGCACACCGGGCATAATTGTGGCGGCTGGGAACACTGTATTGTGGGGCAGCCACAGCAAAGAGATCACGAAAACACTGTGTTCCCACAAGTCTAAATGGCAACATCGCCATGGCTAGCAATTTGGCAATGTGTGAGTTTAGGTTTTTTGCCTGTGGGTGCAAGGCTGGGTATTTACATTTTCTTTCCAAGCTCTCAGGCATGGACAACTGGACGCTTTGCTGGGAAAAGAAAGTGGATGTGGTTGATGTTTGCTGTGTCTGTGCAATCACATCTTGTGGGCAGGATGTATAAGCGCCTGCTTCCTGGACAGCAGATTGTAAAGGATGCAGCACTGGAGACATGGCTGTGGTTTGACCCACAGACAAAAATTTGGTACCCTGGTGTTCTGCCCATCTACTGTCTGTCTGAAGTTTCCAACATCATGTCTCTTCTCTATTTGAAACTCAAGTTTCCAAATCTGAACTACTTTTATTTCCTCCATCTTCTAACCTCTCTGTGTGTGGTACCACGATAATAACTCCTAGGCAGCATGCTCTCTCTCTGGGGCTTATGCTCAACATTGATTTCTCCTTCACTGCCTACATACAATCTCTTGCTCGCTCCTGTTACTTGCACCTCAAAACCATCTCTAGAATACACCCCTTTCTTACCATGGAAACTACAAAAACCCTTACAATGGCCCTGATCCACTCCTGCCTTGACTATTGCAACTCTCCATTAATTGGTCTCCCTCTAACTATACTATCTCCTCTACAGTCTATACTTAATGCTGCAGCCAGGGTCACCTATCTGGCTAACTATTCCTTGGATGCTTCTGCTCTGTGGCAGTCATTGCACTGGCTGCCCATATATAACAGGATCCAATTCAAAATGCTTGTTCTCACCCACAAAGCTCTCCACACTGCGGCACCCTTCTACATCTCCACTCTCATCCCTGTCTATCACCCTACCCATTCTCTCTGCTCCGCAAACAACTTTCGATTAACATCCACATGAATCCAAAACTCCCACTCCCAGATCCAAGACTTCTCCCGAGCTGCATCAATCCTCTGGAATGCTCTGACCTAAGAATCCAGGATGAAACTCAACTTACTCAGCTTCAGATGCTCCCTAAAAATATTTCTGTAGGGTGGCCTATCACACTCCCTAATCGAAATAAATTCACATGGTCCCTCCACGATTTCTCAACTTCTCACAACATAACTCACAATCAAACTCCACACCATCCAAAAGCATCTCAAAGACTGGCTGACTGGTTAAGGCAACCTTTATCTATCCCCCATTTCTTTGAGATGGCTAGCTTGTCATTGGAAATGAGCACTGCACCTGTATCTTGTCCCCCCCCACCTCATTGTAGATGTAAGCTCTGATGAGCAGGGTTGTCTTTTTTGCTATAATTATTGTATTTTCTATAACTGTTGCTTGATTATATATGAGCCTCTGAATTGTAAAGCGCTGCTGAATATGTTGGCGCTATAGAAATAAAGATTATTATTATTTTTACTGGGGTTCTTGGCTGCAATGTGATATCACATATTGGTGGTGCTCAGGTTGCTTTTGCCCCTTGCCTCTGCTCAGCTTGGTATGGCAGATGCAACAGATTACAATGTTTTTTTTCTGAGGGACTTTCAGAAAAAAAAATTCAGACAGCTGTTGAACTCTTCCTTGGCCTGACTTGGGCCACAAAGGGGGTGCCCTTTGGAATAGTTGACCCAGTTTTCACTCTGGGAAAACCACTACCCCTTGGTGTCTGTGTTGGTGCTCCATATCCATCTTGCTCTGTGATGCCGTGCTGGCTATGCATGGCAATGGTCCAGGTCGGATCAGTGGACTCATCATCGACCACCTCATCTTCCATCTCATCCTCCTTCCCACATGAGATTGTAGTCTGACCTGTTGGTTCCTCAAACTGGTTTTCTTCTGGCCGTAACTCCTCAAATCCTCAAAATGTGCAGCAACACACGCCACCTCCTCACGTCCCTCTTCAACGCTGCATGGTGTGAGGCCAGAGCCAGCCAAAGGATATGTACAAAACAGATCCACAGAGTGGCCAAGCTTTGGGTCATATGTCTCCTGTGACTGATGATGGGGCGAGGAAGGAGGACCAGGTTGAGGATTGGATGGGCCAGCCTTCTGTGTACCCACAGTACACTGTGTGGTCATGGAAGATTTGTTGCTGCTTGAGAAATCAAAGAGACCTTGTTGTCTGCCATCCAAGACAGAATCTACTCTCACTATTCAGGCTTCCAATACATACACATTTATGTTCCAGACTGGAAAATTTTAGGAGGAGGAGGACGACTAGGAAGGTAAAGCCTAATGCCACAAGGAATGCATTGTAAACTGCTATGGAATATGTATTCCATCATCTGAGTCTCAAATGTATAATTAAGAGCAGTCTCTCCCAAACGTATGTTACTAGTCCAACTAAGAGCCCTCACCAAACTCAGCTTTCCTGACACCTTAAGCTTCTCTGAAAACTTGAATTGAGGGCCGCAGAATAACATGGAGGAGGAAGAGGGGGAGTAGAAGGAGGGTAAAGCCCAATGGTACAAAGGGTGTATTGTAATCTGCTATGGAATATGTATTCCACTATGTGAGTCTCAAAAGAGGGTGGGACCGCCCAAATGTATAAGTAAGAGCAGTCCCTCCCAAATGTATGTTACTAGGACACCTCAGGGCCTTCTTCAAACTCAGTGTTCCTGACACTTGCAGGCTCTCTAAAATCTTGAATTGAGGGCCGCAGAATGACATGGAGGAGGAGGGTAAAGCCCAATGGTACAATGGGTGCATTGTAAACTGCTATGGAATATGTACTCCACTATGTGAGTCTCTATAAGGGAGGGACCGCCCAACTGTATGTTACAGTAGTCCCTCCCAAACGTATGTTACTGAGCCACCTCAATGGCCTCACAAAACTCAGCTTCCCTAACACCTACAGGCCATCTGAAAACTTGAATTGATGGCCACAGAATTACATGGAGGAGGAGGAGGAGGGTAAAGCCCAATGGTACAATGTGTGTATTGTAAACTGCTATGGAATATGTATTCCACTATGTGAGTCTTAAAGAGGGAGGGACCACCCAAATGTATAAGTAAGAGCAGTCTCTCCCAAATGTATGTTACTAGGCCACCTTAGGGTCTTCTTCAAAACTCAGCTTTCCTGACACTTGCAGGCTCCCTGAAAACTTGAATTGAGGGCCGCAGAATGACATGGAGGAGGAGGAGGGGTGTAAAGCCCAATAGTTCAATGGGTGTATTGTAAACTGCTATGGAATATGTACTCCACTATGTGAGTCTCAATGAGGGAGAGACCGCCCAAATATATGTTAGACCAGTCCCTCCCAAACGTATGTTACTGGGCCACCTCAGTGTCCTCACCAAACTCCGCTTCCCTAACACCTGCAGGCCCTATGAAAACTTGAATTGATGGCCACAGAATGACATGGAGGAGAAGGGTAAAGACCAACGGTACAATGGGCGCATTGTAAACTGCTATGGAAAATGTATTCCACTATGTGAGTCTCAGTGAGGGAGGGACAGCCCAAATGTACACTACAGTTCAAAAGTTTGGCGTCACCCAGAGAATTTTGTCTTTTCCAATGAAAAATCATACTTTGATTTATCAAATGAGTTGCATAATGAATAGAAAATATACAGTAGTCCAAACATTGACATTGCTTCCTTTGCAGCAATTACATCTTTGTAGACCTTTGGCATTCTAGCTGTTAATTTGCTGAGGTAATCTGGAGCTATTTCACCCCATGCTTCCAGAAGCCCCTCCAACAAGTTGGATTGGCTTGGTGGGCACTTTTTGCATACCATACTGTCAAGCTGCTCCCACAACAGCTCAATAGGGTTGAGATCTGGTGACTGGGCTGGCCACTCCCTTACAGATAGAATACCAGCTGCCTGCTTCTTCCCTAAATAGTTCATGCATAATTTGAAGGTGTGATTTTGGTCATTGTCCTGTTGTAGGATGAAATTAGCTCCAATCAAGCGCTTTTCAAAGGGTATGGAATGGTGTTGCAAAGTGGAGTGATAGCCTTCCTTATTCAAAATCCTTTTTACATTGTACAAATCTCCCACTTTACTAGCACCAAAGCAACCACAGACCATTACATTACCTCCACCATGCTTGATAGATGGCGTCAGGCACTCTTCCAGCATCTTTTCAGCAGTTCTACATCACACAAATATTCTTCTGTGTGATCCAAACACCTCAAACTTTGTTTTGTCTGTCCATAACACTTTTTTCATCTTCCTCGGTCCAATGTCTGTGTTCTTTATCCCATATTAATCTTTTCCTTTTATTAGCCAATCTCAGATATGGCTTTTTCTTTGCCGCTCTGCCCTGAAGGCCAGCATCCCGGAGTCGCCTCTGCACTGTAGAAGTTGACACTGGCGTTTTGTGGGTACTATTTAAAGAAGCTGCCAGTTGATGACCTGTGAGGCGTTGATTTCTCAAACTAGAGACTCTAATGTACTTGTCTTGTTGCTCAGTCTCCCACTTCTCTTTCTACTCTAGTTAGAGCTTGTTTTTGCTCTCCTCTGAAGGGAATAGTACACACCATTGTAGATAACCTTCAGTTTCTTGGCAATTTCACGCATGGAATAGCCTTCATTTCTAAGAACAAGAGTACACTGTCAAGTTTCACATAAAAGTTCTCTTTTTCTAGCCATTTTGAGACTTTAATGGAACCAAAAAATGTATTGCAAGAGATTCTCAACTAGCTCAAAGGAAGGTCAGTTTTATAGCTTCTCTAATCAGCAAAACTGTTTTCAGCTGTGCTAACATACTTGCACAAGGGTTTTCAAACGATTTCTAAACATCCATTAGCCTTCTAACACAGTTATCAAACACAATGTACCATTAGAACACTGGACTGGTGGTTGTTGGAAATGGGCCTCTATACACCTATGTAGATATTGCATTCAAAATCAGACATTTGCAGATAGAATAGTCATTTACCACATTAACAATGTATAGAGTGTATTTCTGTTTAATTTAATGTTAGCTTCATTGAAAAAAAGTCTTTTCTTTCAAAAATAAGGAAATATCTAAGTGACCCTAAACTTTTGAACTGTAGCGTATAGGTAAGAGCAGTCTCTCCCAAACATATGTCACTGAGCTACCTGAGGTTCCTCACCAAACTCAGCTTTACAATGGGCGCCTTGTAAACTGCTATGGAATATGCATTCCACTATGTGAGTGTCAATAAGGGAGGGACCGCCCAAATATAGAGTATAAGTAAGAGCAGTCCCTCTCAGACTTATGTTACTGGGCCAACTAAGGGCCCTCAGCAAACTCAGCTTTACTGACTATTGCAGGCCCTCTGAAAATTTGAATTTAGGGCCGCAGAATGACATGGAGGAGGAGGAGGGTAAAGCTCACCGCAACAATGGGCACATTTTAAACTGCTATGGTATATGTATTGCACTGAGTCTCAATGAGAGAAGGACTGCCCAAATGTATAAGTAACAGCAGTCCTTCCAAAACGTATGTTACAGGACCACTAGAGGCCCCTCAGTTGAAAGATCAGCATACCAACAGGCAACTACTAGCTGGTCTTATAAAGTTCTGGGGAATAGCTAACTAGAAATTATGCATTACAGAGGGACCTGCAAAATGTATGTCAGGGCCCTCAATTGTAAAAGTAAAAAAAGTCAAAACAATACATGTGAACAATTGCTAAAAGGGATATTTTTCTCCAATTTATTTAGCCTTATTACAAGTGATTATGCAGGGAAAACTGTAAGAAACTATTTCTTAACCTTGTTGGCCTGTAAAATGAAATTTAGGTTAGGTTTGGTAGGCGTTCTTGTGCATCTGTAAAAGTGGCGTAATACTGTGATATCCTTATTCCCAGAAACCATATATGAGTCAGAAATGCATGCAGACATATTCTCCAGGCTCTCCCCATTCAGTTTCATCACTTTCCCATCCATTTCAGCCTTTTCCTCAGGCCCCGAGACCTTTGTTGGGTCCAGCAGAAAATGACCCATGGACTTGCATTATACTCTCTGTTCGAAAGAAATACGCGAGTATTACAAAGTACTCATTACGAGTGTTGCGATTATGAATATTACGGTATTTGCTCATCACTATCCAGGAACAAAAAAGTTGTGCACCATGTGATATAATGGTATTGCAGGACAGACATCAGTCAACTGAATTATCAGAATCATCAAAGGTCTCAGCCTGTGAAATATTCTTTGTTCTCACTGTATACATTATATAGTTATTGCTATTGAATGGCTTTTTTATTTTACCTTCTGACTATTTGCAGATTGCTCATCATGAATATTTAAGAGTCTTATAAAGAGCTTAATATAGCTTAATATAGAGATTACTAAAAGTCAATTTTCTGCCAAAATTCCATCACAGTAATTTATTTTTTAGCATCAGATTTCTCTATCTCTGATAAATTAAGCTGTAATTGACAAAATTGAAAATGCTACATAGTATATCATCATTTTTGGGAACAATGTACTTTGTAGTTGGCGTTTGACCACATTACAATGAGGATTTAATCATGTACTTTATCATAGATAATACATAACCCTTCTCCAGTATTGGGGCATATTCTGAACTAAAATGGGCCATTACCTGTTCAGAATATCAATGAATTATCTGTGATTTTTTTTTTTTGCATTCTTTCTTTAATTTCTGCTATACCAAAATGAATACTTTAGGTAAAAGGATCTTTAGTACATGATGATATAGAGATATATACAGTATATATATATATATATATATATATATATATATATATATATATATATACAGTCAGGGCCAGAAATATTTGGACAGTGACACAAGTTTTGTTATTTTAGCTGTTTACAAAAACATGTTCAGAAATACAATTATATATATAATATGGGCTGAAAGTGCACACTCCCAGCTGCAATATGAGAGTTTTCACATCCAAATCGGAGAAAGGGTTTAGGAATCATACCTCTGTAATGCATAGCCTCCTCTTTTTCAAGGGACCAAAAGTAATTGGACAAGGGACTCTAAGGGCTGCAATTAACTCTGAAGGCGTCTCCCTCGTTAACCTGTAATCAATGAAGTAGTTAAAAGGTCTGGGGTTGATTACAGGTGTGTGGTTTTGCATTTGGAAGCTGTTGCTGTGACTAGACAACATGCGGTCTAAGGAACTCTCAATTGAGGTGAAGCAGAACATCCTGGGGCGGAAAAAAAAGAAAAAATCCATCAGAGAGATAGCAGACATGCTTGGAGTAGCAAAATCAACAGTCGGGTACATTCTGAGAAAAAAGGAATTGACTGGTGAGCTTGGGAACTCAAAAAGGCCTGGGCGTCCACGGATGACAACAGTGGTGGATGATCGCCGCATACTTTCTTTGGTGAAGAAGAACCCATTCACAACATCAACTGAAGTCCAGAACACTCTCAGTGAAGTAGGTGTATCTGTCTCTAAGTCAACTGTAAAGAGAAGACTCCATGAAAGTAAATACAAAGGGTTCACATCTAGATGCAAACCATTCATCAATTCCAAAAATAGACAGGCCAGAGTTAAATTTGCTGAAAAACACCTCATGAAGCCAGCTCAGTTCTGGAAAAGTATTCTATGGACAGATGAGACAAAGATCAACCTGTACCAGAATGATGGGAAGAAAAAAGTTTGGAGAAGAAAGGGAATGGCACATGATCCAAGGCACACCACATCCTCTGTAAAACATGGTGGAGGCAACGTGATGGCATGGGCATGCATGGCTTTCAATGGCACTGGGTCACTTGTGTTTATTGATGACATAACAGCAGACAAGAGTAGCCGGATGAATTCTGAAGTGTACCGGGATAAACTTTCAGCCCAGATTCAGCCAAGGCGCTTCATAGTACAGATGGACAATGACCCCAAGCATACAGCCAAAGCTACCCAGGAGTTCATGAGTGCAAAAAAGTGGAACATTCTGCAATGGCCAAGTCAATCACCAGATCTTAACCCAATTGAGCATGCATTTCACTTGCTCAAATCCAGACTTAAGACGGAAAGACCCACAAACAAGCAAGACCTGAAGGCTGCGGCTGTAAAGGCCTGGCAAAGCATTAAGAAGAAGGAAACCCCTGCGTTTGGTGATGTCCATGGGTTCCAGACTTAAGGCAGTGATTGCCTCCAAAGGATTCGCAACAAAATATTGAAAATAAAAATATTTTGTTTGGGTTTGGTTTATTTGTCCAATTACTTTTGACCTCCTAAAATGTGGAGTGTTTGTAAAGAAATGTGACAATTCCTACAATTTCTATCAGATATTTTTGTTCAAACCTTCAAATTAAACGTTACAATCTGCACTTGAATTCTGTTGTAGAGGTTTCATTTCAAATCCAATGTGGTGGCATGCAGAGCCCAACTCGCGAAAATTGTGTCACTGTCCAAATATTTCTGGACCTAACTGTATATATATATATATATCTTCAGGACTCTGAAAATTGTAGATTCACATTGAAGGCATCAAAACTGTGAATTAAAACATGTGGAATGAAATACTTAAAAAAGTGTGAAACAACTGAAAATATGTCTTATATTCTAGGTTCTTCAAAGTAGCCACCTTTTGCTTTGATTACTGCTTTGCACACTCTTGGCATTCTCTTGATGAGGTTCAAGAGGTAGTCACTGGAAATGGTTTTCCAACAGTCTTGGAGGAGTTTCCAAAGATGCTAGGCACTTGTTGGCCCTTTTGCCTTCACTCTGCGGTCCAGCTCACCCCAAACCATCTGGATTGGGTTCAGGTCTGGTGACTGTGGAGGCCAGGTCATCTGGCGTAACACACCATCACTCTCCTTCTTGGTCAAATAGCCCTTACAAAGCCTGTGTTTGGGGTCATTGTCCTGTTGAAAAATAAATTATGGTCCAACTAAATGCAAACCGGATGGAATAGCATGCCGCTGCAAGATGCTGTGGTAGCCATGCTGGTTCTGTATGCCTTCAATTTTGAATAAATCCCCAACAGTGTCACCAGCTAAGCATCCCCACACCATCACACCTTCTTCTCCATGCTTCACGGTGGAAACCAGGCATGTAGAGTCCATCCGTTCTCCTTTTCTACAAAGACACGGTGGTTGGATTCAAAGATCTCAAATTTGGACTCATCAGACCAAAGCACAGATTTTCTCTGGTCTAATGTCCATTCCTTCTGTTATTTAGCCCAAACAAGTCTCCTCTGCTTGTTGCCTGTCCTTAGCAGTGGTTTCCTAGCAGCTATTTTACCATGAAGGCCTGCTGCACAAAGTCTCCTCTTAACAGTTGTTCTAGAGATGAAGTGTGTCCAAACTTTTGATCTATACTGTATATATATATATATATATATATATATATATATATATATATATATATATATATATATATATCTCGCTTAAAATATGGCATTTAATGAATATTCTTATATTCTCTGTATTATTACCCTTCAACCTGAAGCATAATTCTTCATAGAGTGATGTAATGACTGCATATTGAATAACATATTTATTTCATCAATGAAGCTCATATTTAATTTCTGCATGTGATTTAGACGCCAAATGTTCTGGACATTTATATAATAGGAAAATGCACAAAACATTCCAAGTTCTACCAAAATCCCCCATGAGTATTGTGAGATAACTGAACGTTTTGACAATTTTTTGAACATCCAATAACGTTTGTTTCCTGACTGGCAAACTTTGTAAGAATGAAATTAAATGATGAGGCGAAATTTGATTTCCTATGGAGCATTCCAGGATAAGATTTCATTTGTTTACTTGTTTGAAAATAAAAGACTTTTCATCCAGGAAATACTATCACGGTAGTGACCATAGTTCATTCGTAATAAAATGTATTGGAACAATTCCGCTTACGGCATTTTTATAACTTATTTTTCTTACAATATGTGAAAAATGTTTTCTACAATCATTGCTATTACAACATAAAATTGCTTGTGTAACTATGAATCAATATCACAGCAACATACAAATCTGCATTTTATGTAGTTATTGCTCCTTTTATTTTGCTGCACCACCTGTCACAAGGACGTTTTTACAAACATCACCGACTATGATGGCAGCATTAGGATCGTTGTAGACTACAGATTTTAGCACTCTGCCTGCTGACTGCTCTGATGTCTATGATCAGTGCAGGCAGACTTGGGCATCAACCCAAAGACTTGTAATTCACAGGCAGACTAGCAACAATTAATCTCTGTTGGTTTGCTTGTTAGTCTCCTCTGATCACGTGTTGTGGAGAAGCCATTCACATTTGCTTCTTTCCTATATATGCTGGCAGGACTCTTCCTTTAATGTCAGCTACAGCTTCTCTATACTGAACCAAAAAAAGAGATAAAGATCCATATCAATCTAGAAATTTGACTGCGCAAATCCCACCATATTTATCAAATATACAACCGAAAAAGGTGTGTTCTGCAGGTATGACCATTCAGTATTTTATAAGGCAACCATTATAGTTAGAAAATTTATCATATTTTATTTCATCATATTTTTAATACAAAATGTATTAATTGCTAGTACTCACAAAAAATTAAAATCTACCCCATAAAACCATACAAAAAGACAATCTGGTGCAGTGTGGAACAGCCAATATGTTCATCTAAATGTCAATACATATGCATAAATCCCTGGGTATCAATGAAAATAAATCCGATATCCTAGCATAACTGGAGTAAAATGGAGTAAAGTGCAAGTGCAATTCAATGATTAAACATTCCAGCTAGAGCATAGACGTTAGGTAGCAGCCAGTTATGCAGCCCAAAAACCATATTTAGAGGTAATCATGAGGTTAACACATTCCCCATCGTCAACAACAAAGCAACATTCAAGGATATCATCATAGCATAAATAGCATGTATATAGCAACCTAATGCCAAGAGACAGGGACCTCCGTTAAGGCTGATGGATATCAGGAATCATAAATTTAGCCAACCCAGGTGGCAAACTAAAGCGCCCAGCACCTCGACGCGCGTTTCGCCTCTCGCTTCGTCAGGAGGTGATATAGCTTCTCTAAACTGGTCTGGTCAGGTGTTGTGATCCCGACTAACTTGTGGTTGTAGTATTTTGCTCTTGCGGTTGTGGTGTTAACTCTTGTTGTCCTTTTGTTGCTGCCTTACTTCTCTTGCTTTTCTCCTTAGTTTCTTACTGTCTGTTCCTGTGAGTTTGCACAGTGTCTGAGTTTTGTTTTTTCCCTGTCTGTCTTAATCTGTGTTGCCATCACATTCCTGCCCCTTTCTTCCTTGGAACAGTTTAGTGCTAGTCAAGAGACTATTAAAGCATGTGACTCTCGCATTTCCACCATCAGGGGTAATCCGGAGGTTAGGGATAGCTTAAAGTCCCCTAGCATGAGGGACATTTTAGAATCCCCTCTCCCTTTGCTATCCTACAGTCACATTGTGACACTATCCTTGTCCCATGTAATTATCCATTAAAAATTTGGAATTTAAACTTTATTTTTATTCATAGCAGAAGTGATAACTGTCAATCATAAATACAGATGTTCCTTCTGCACTTTAAAATGGGGCCATGGTTAAGCTTGTGCAATGCTATTACACAGGGTAGGTAAAAAATAGCCACTTGCCAAGAGCACCATTCAAGTTTAATAGTAAGGGTCTATTAGTTTGCTAGTTATGAAGTGCAGAATAATGCGTGCATCCCCTGCACCATAGAGAAGTGTTCATTGGATACAAAATAGTGCCTGTCAGGGGTCGCATATAATGTGTAACAGGCACCTGCTTTAACCAATAGAGATATTCCTCTTATTTCCCAGTGAGGGGCAGAGTTGGCAACTGCATGAAGAAGAACGAACTGGAGAATGTCATGAAGTCTAAACTGGGGGCTCTGGAGAAGAGCTGAGCTCCTTTACTTTTTCTGACTTGTGAGGCAGCCATTTAACTAAACAATTACTGCAGTATCTTAAAAGTGTAGAGAAACAATAAAAACATCAGTTTTCACTGATTAGTAGCAACCCACTGGACAGTGAACTGCAAAAGGAAGCAGGAAAATGTTGTCTCTCAATGTGTCTGCAGAATATTTCCACACCTACCTAAGACTTTCCATAGTAATATATATATATATATATATATATATATATATATATATATATATATATATATATATATGTATATATTGGGCATATATACAGTTCTTTCAAAAAGTTTTCGTACCACTTGAACTTTTTCGCATTTTTTCACATTACACACACAAATTTAATGTATTTTCTTGGGATTTTGTGTGATTTACCAAAACTATGTTGCAAGTATTTGTAATGTTCAAACAAATTGAAAAATGGTTTTGTAAATATATTAAAAATATAAATCTGAAAATTGTGTTGTGCATTTGTATTCAGCGCTCCTGTGTCAATACTTCGAAGAACCACCTTCCACTGCAATTACTGCTGTTATTCTTTTGGGGTATGTTTTTCTCAGGTTTCGCCATCTAGAGGCTGAAAAGTTTGCCCATTTTTCTTTGTAAAAAAGCTCTAGCTCAGGGACAATGGATAGACAGCATCTGTGAACAACAATTTTCAAGCCTTGTCACAGGTTCTCAATGGGATTTCAATCTGAAATGTGACTGCGCCACTCACACACATGACAATGCCTTGATCTAAACCAGGGGTCTCAAACTCGGCTGGGTGTATGGGCCGCACAGAGGAAAAAAATAATTTGGGGGGCCGCATTCTTTGCAGGACAAAGTGACATTTTTATTGGTACCATATATATATTTTTTACACACCTTTGGATCAGTGACTTTCAACATTTTTCACTTGTTTATTATAACAAATGTGCACATTCTTTGGTTACATCTAAAAAAAAAAAATTTGATGTTAAAAAAAAGTCATGCATTATTTTTTTTTTTTTTTTTTTTTTTTACATTTTATCCCTTTCTTGTAACTAATAGTGTTACAATTATCACTATAAAGAAATTTTGGCCAACATCTTTTAGTAATGTTCCCTATCCTATAGTAATGTGCCCACCTTGTCCCCATCCTATAGTAATGACCCCAGCCTTGTCCCTATTCTATAGTAATGTCCCCATCCAATAGTATTATGCCCATCCTTGTAATGTCCCCACCTTTTAGTAATGTCCCCATCCTATAGTCATGTATCTTCCTTGTCCCTATTCTATAGTCATGTGCCCACTCTGTCCCCCATCCTATAGTCATGTGCCCACCTTGCCCCCATCCTATAAACATGTGCTCACCTTGTCCCCATCCTATAGACATGTGCCCACCTTGTCCCCATCCTATAGACATGTGCCCACCTTGTCCCTATTCTATAGTCATGTGCCCACCTTGTCCCCATGCTATAGTCATGTGCCCACCTTGTCCCCATCCTATAGACATGTGCCCACCTTGTCCCCATCCTATAGTCATGTGCTCACCTTGTCCCCATCCTATAGGCATGTGCCCACCTTGTCCCCATCCTATAGACATGTGCCCACCTTGTCCCTATTCTATAGACATGTGCCCACCTTGTCCCCATCCTATAGACATGTGCCCACCTTGTCCCTATTCTATAGACATGTGCCCACCTTGCCCCTATTCTATAGTCATGTGCCCACCTTGTCCCCATCCTAAAGACATGTGCCCACCTTGTCCCCATCCTATAGACATATGCCCATTTTGTCCCCACCCTATAGACATGTGCCCACCTTGTTCCCATCCTATAGACATGTGCCCACCTTGTCCCCATCCTATAGACATGTGCCCACCTTGTTCCCATCCTATAGACATGTGCCCACCTTGTCCCCATCCTATAGTCATGTGCCCACCTTGTCCCTATTCTATAGTCATGTGCCCACCTTGTCCCTATTCGATAGTAATGTCCCCATCCTGTAGTAATGGGGGGGGCAGTGGCGGCGGGTGAAAGGTGATAATTTACAGATCGCTCTCGGCTTCCACCCACAGATTTCTGAGTGAAGCTGAAGGGGCGGTCTCTGGCCCCAGATCCACAGTGATTGGACAGATCGGTCACAAGGCCGGTCTCTCCAATCAGAGCTGGGGGCGGGTGAAACAGAGGTCACCCAACTCCAGCCAATGATTGGTGCTACAGCTGCACTGATCAGGGCTGGATTTCAATGTTACAGCCATTTTCAATGGCTGAAACATTACAGTGGCTGTGATTGGCTGACGAACGCCGCACAGCCAATCACAGCCTCCGTAGGTCCGGGGAGGAGACACCACCCCTCCTGAGGTCCCCTCCTCCCCGAATCTAAGGTATTTGCTATTTGCAATGCAAACAGCGATCGCAGCCACCGGGGCCACGATCTCGCCATGACGTACTGGGTATGTCATGGATCCTTAAGTACCAGGGAGCCATGATGTACCCAGTACGTCATAGGTCGCTAAGTGGTTAATGTGCCGTCCTTCACATACACAAAAAATAAAAAACCACCATTCTTCTCACCTGTCCCGCGTTCCCTCGGCTCCTCATCTCTGCTTCTTGCTGTCTGCAGGCCGTGCCCCGGTGACTGCCCCTGGCAACGATTTATGTCAGATCAGATGGTTGTTTTGCCGGCACTGCGCGCAGACAGTCCTTGCCTCTGAGAACGCAGTGCCGGCAAAACACTCATCAAAACACTCATCTATAGTGCAGGCAGTGGCTGCGGCCCCTGCACCAGCCGCGATAGTGACCAGGAAACAATAAGGAGTAAGCTGGGCTCACTACTGTAGATCTGGTGCTCGGGAGAAAAATAGTCCATATATAGTAAGAGAACCCCGGCACACAGTATGGAATGAGAAAAATAGTCAATGATTCTTGTTGTATATTGTGGTTTTATTCAAGAAAAAAAATTTTCACAGCAAGTTGTAATATAGTCTTTTCATGACAACAGGAAGTTGCATTAAAGTCCGACGTTTCGGCTCTTAATTAAGCCTTCATCAGGGACAAAAAGATACTAAATTTGAACAGACAAGATCACAAAAGACATAATTACAATAATATCATGTTCTGGGTAAACACATAACAACAGAGTTTCTTCAGGTGATGTGATTCTAAGATGTGAAATCAGTGCACGTGGAGCAGTGTGAGTCAGATGTACATCAGATGGGGGGGGGGTTTGGAAAGGTGAAAATGAGTGGAGGAGGAAAAAAAGGGGGGAAACAGGGGAAAAAAAGGGGGGAGAAAAGATAGAAAGAAGAAGAAGCAACATAGGAGAAAAGGAGGAGAAAAGGAAAGAGGAGAGACATACCCGTACTGATGTTGTCATAAAGGGGTCCTATTTACAACACTAGGAAATGAGGAACTGACAGCTAAAATGGAAAAAGGAATTATAGTCACCCTAATGTGATAAATTATAATGGCCTATGAGTAAGGGAAAATGGCCTATAAACTTACTTTCGAGAATCTATGGATCTCCAAAATGGAAGATTTTAGTTGTTGAATGTAGGTAAATACAAGACGTGACTACTGGAGAAAAAGGAGAGGATAATGGAAAAGAGTAACGCAAAAATATAAGAATTTTGCAGGGGGCATTATATGTAAAGATTGGTAAAAAATGGGAAATATGAAATATGGAACACATACCAGGGAAGTTCACCTTATCATATGAGTAAATAGAGGCTCATATATAGTAGAGGAATAAAGTATACTTTTAGCACATATGTGTTGTCGCTATAATAGAAAGAGAGGCAAAAAGACAATAATGAAGAGGATTGTACAATAGTGAAACAATGTGAACCAAAGTGAAATGAACTACAGACATACCGCTGTATGAGAGGAGGTTGTCTCAGGGTTGAAGTAGGGGTACGCTTATCATGATCCAGCAGTGGGTTAATTGCCCAATGAATTATAAGAAGGAGGGGGCTGCAATATAACATGTCACTGTTAAAGCTCCGTGGATCAAATAGCATATGGTATGAACACAAGTGGTCACGTACCTATAATGTCTGTGAAGTGGTTGGAAGACCGAAGTAGAGCCCACTAATCATATGGATGGCCAGTAACCCATGTATACTAACCATATACAATGTATAGGGACATTTATATATTGCCGCTATGAAAGAGAAAGATATGAAAAGAAATTAGTGAGAATAGTTAAAAGCGAACCCTAATGGATACAAGAGGGTGAAAGAGACATACCGCAGTATGATAGGACACTGCTTCAAAGTTGGAGCTCCATGTCAACGCAGTAAATTGACTGCCCAATAGAATATCAGGAAAAGAAGGCTGCAATAAAACATGACGGTATTATAGCCTAACAAGTGGGAAGATAGATACAGTATAGAGCCATAATCTCATACCTATACTGGCAGTGAAACGGTTGGGACCGGAGAAAAGCCAATGCCCTAAAAAGAATATAAGTATAAATAGGCAAGAGAAGGGAAACATGAATGATAAGTATCACAGTAGAGTCATAGGAGGACCTTACCTAGAAGCGTCTATGGATCACAGTGTGGGAGCCCAGGGGCAGAGTGTAAAAGCCCGGTATATAAAGGAAATGTGTGAGACGGCATCTGATGTCATATCCGGGTATGGGAATGCTGGGAGGTGATGACGTGAGGGCGCATGCGCATTGCGCCGTACTCGCTCTGCCCTCCAGACTTAGGAACGCAGATGAGCGATGTGCAATGCACGCATGCGCAGTGCGTGCGGTGACAGGCGGTCCTAATCGTAGGTGTAGAGTCCACAGTAACGTTAAGGCAGTGGTGGAGCGTGCTGCTGATCTAAGGAAGTGTGTGCATGCTATAGGACCAGTGAAGGGGTGTTCTAGGTTATCTGGGGAAAAAGAGAGAAAATTATTAGAATCATAATAGTGAATATAATGCAAATAAGGAGGATATTAATGGGTAGGGATTACAAACTTGATGTGAGAGCAGACATATTATTTAAACATTATTGACATATGTACATACGAGTCATATAATGAATCGGGAAAAATGAATTATCATTTGATATACATATACAGGCATCATCATGATATTAGGAGAGTATCACTTAGGACAAGAGGTCCCCGGAGAATAGTGCTTATATCATGAACAGTTGTGTAACAAGTATTAGAAGTATCGAGAAATAAAATGAACCTAATAAACAGTAAAAGATTAAATAATAAAGAGATAATAAATAAAAAATAGAACAATAATAAATAAATAAATTAATATAATGGAAATATTAATAAAAATAAAATTTAGCAAAGGACCTCATACTCCCTATTAAGACCCGAGGGTTCCAGAGTTTTGAGTTTATGTATCCAATAGGCTTCTCGTGTCTTAAGCCTGGTGATCCTATCACCCCCTCTCCTAATAGGGGGAACATGTTCTATGACCTGAAAACGTAATTGGGATATAGAATGGTTGTGGGTAATGAAGTGGGATGGTATAGGTAGAAGAGTTTGTTTGCAGCGAATTGTAGATTTATGTTTGCTAATGCGGTCTCGGATATGCTGGGTAGTCTCCCCAACATATCCGAGACCGCACGGACATTTAATGAGGTAAATGACAAAAGAGGACTCACAGGTAAAAAAACCTTTAATGGGGAACCGTTGACCTGAATGGGGATGTGTGAAGGAATCACCCTTAGTAATATTAGAACACTGGGTACAGCTCAAGCAGGGGAAGGTGCCTCTGCGTTGTGTTGTTAGGGTGAGTTGCGTGGGAGTCGGAGTGGCTGATCCGATATCTGCTCGTACTAAACAATCCCTTAGATTTTGAGGTCTTTTATGGCAAAAGAGTGGTGGTTGACTGAAAGAGGGAATGGAAGGATAGGATTGTGACAAAAGAGGCCAGTATTTACGTATAGTATCTCTGATGGGTGTGTTAAAAGGATGGTAAGTAGAAACAAACGGAATTCTAGAGACCTCCTTATTGGTTTGAGAATGACGTATGGGTAACGTAGAATGTCGGGAGATGTGAGGGGGATAACCCCTTTCCTGGAATTTGCGGGACATTTCATCATGGCGGGCTATACGGGTATCGGGGTCAGTCACAATGCGGGCAATTCTATGGTGTTGCGAAAGTGGTAGGGAGTCCTTAACATGTCGAGGGTGGCAACTAGTATAGTGTAAAAGACTATTTTTGTCGGTATCTTTAGTGAAAAGCTCAATAGAAATAGTACCTGTACCGTCCAAGATTACAGTGGTATCCAAAAAATGAATAGAAGTAGGGTCATGGTGGAGGGTGAAAGTCACATTAGGTATACAGCCATTAAGAAAACTTAAAAATTTTTGCAGAGTTTCGGTACCACCTTGCCATATCACAAACACATCATCTATATACCGTTTCCATGTAAGGACATGTGTATGGAAGAGTGGAGAGTCATAGATGTAGTGTTGCTCAAACCAGGCCATAAAAATATTGGCATATGGGGGTGCCATATTTGACCCCATTGCTGTGCCTCTTCGTTGTATATAGAACTGGTCTCCAAAGAGGAAAAAGTTCTGTTCAAGGACAATGTGCAGAAGATCCTGACAAAAGGTATGCTGAGGATCAGAGAGATTACTATAATGTTCAAGAAACCAGTTAACAGCCTCTATACCGAGATGATGATCTATACTGGTATAGAGGCTGTTAACGTCCAGTGTGACTAGTAGGCAATCGGCCGGTATAGTACCCAAAGAGCGAATATGGGTCAAAAAGTCAGTAGTGTCCTTCAGATAGGAGGTGATACTCGGGACCAAAGGAGACAAGATTTTGTCGATAGTAATGGCTAGGGGAGAAAGGATCGAGTCCGTGGACGCCACGATCGGACGGCCTGGTGGTCGCGTGAGATTTTTATGGATTTTGGGGAGTATATAGAAGACTGGTGTGATGGGATTTGATTTGTGTAGAAACTCAGATAGTTTTTTATCAATAGTGCCGGTCTGTAGATGGTAACTGATGGTAGAGGAAATCAACTGTCGTATTTTAGGGGTGGGGTCTCTGCTAATCGGTGTATATGTAGCAGTGTCATGGAGCTGATTATGGATTTCTGAAAGATAGTAGGTTTTGTCTAAAACCACAATCGCCCCACCCTTATCGGCTGGTTTGATGATTATTTGGGGATTATTTTTCAAATTGATGATGGCGCGCGACTCATCAGGAGTGCAGTTGTGTTTCAGATGAAATTTACCCTGATGTATATCGTTAAGAGTGCGGTCAATCTCGGTTGTTACTAGAGAGATATATGTCTCTACTGGATGGTAGGTCTTAGGAGGGCAGAAACTACTGGGGTTAGACAGGCCTAGAGCTTTTAACCTAAACATTTCACTATAACCGAAACCGTCGGGTTCAACAGGACAATGATGGGAAGTATTAAAGTGGACTTTAAGGCGGAGATTCCGAAAAAATCTCCTGGTCTCCTGATCTAATTTGAAGGAGTCGAAAGGCGGGGTAGGACAGAATGATAGTCCTTTCTGTAGTACGGCTGATTCACTGGGAGAGAGGTTGTAGGAGGAGATATTGTAGACCAAGTTGGTCCTACCTGTGATCGAGTCGTAATGGTTCGTGGTCCGAAGTCTCTTGCCCCGCCGCGTCTTCCTTTTGGTGGATGTCTTGGGCCTAAAAAATGAGAGGAGCGAGATTGATTGTGTTCGCTGTCAGAGCTATTGGATGATGAGTAATGTCCTTGATACGGAGTACGTCGTGGTTGGCTATAGCTTGAAGAGCGCCAGGTGTAAACTTGGTTTTTTAAATAATCCTCTTGATCTCGCTGAAATTTCGTGCATTTGCGTGTCTGTAGAGATTTCCTAAATTCCGAGATTGTTGCCTCAGTCTTAGGGGCACTTTGCACACTGCGACATCGCAGGTGCGATGTCGGTGGGGTCAAATTCAAAATGACGCACTTCCGGCATCGCATGCGACATCGCAGTGTGTAAAGGCTGGATGATACGATTAACGAGCGCAAAAGCGTCGTAATCGTATCATCGGTGCAGCGTCGGCGTAATCCATGATTACGCTGACGCGACGGTCCGATGTTGTTCCTCGCTCCTGCGGCAGCACACATCGCTGTGTGTGAAGTCGCAGGAGCGAGGAACGTCTCCTACCGGCCTCACTGCGGCTTCCGTAGGATATGCGGAAGGAAGGAGGTGGGCAGGATGTTGACATCCTGCTCATCTCCGCCCCTCCGCTCTGATTGGCCGCCTGCCGTGTGACGTCGCAGTGACGCCGCACGACCCGCCCCCTTAACAAGGAGGCGGGTCGCCGGCCACAGGGACGTCGCACGGCAGGTGAGTGTGTGTGTGAAGCTGGCGTAGCGATAACTTTCGCTACGCCAGCTATCACCACATATCGCTGCTGCGACGGGGGCGGGGACTATCACACTCGGCATCGCAGCATCGGCCTGCGATGTCGTAGTGTGCAAACCCCGCCTTAGTCTTGATGTTGTTATACTCAGTGGGAGATAACGTATTCTGGAACTGATGTTCAATTGTAGTAATATTGGCACCAATATCCACAATCTCTTTATCAAGTTATTCGATGGTGAGTAGTATGAGGTCCATAGAGCATTTATTTAAAATACTCTCGTACTTGTCACAATAAGATGTATTCTCTGAAAATAATGTTGGACGAAGGGGAATACGTAGACCACGTGGAATCCTTTTGGCCTTGTGGTACTCTGCCAAGGTGATGTAATGTAGCTCTAAAGCAGTATGTCTGCGTAATTCTTTCTCGTAATCCTTGCTTCTGATCTCTTCAGTTGGTATTGAGAGAAATTGGTTTGAAGCGGTTACCTTAGAGAGAATAGCGGATGTAGCTTCATCATTATAAGAAAATGTAGAGAACGACATGTCCGAAAAAATCGTAAAATAAAAGTAGGAGCTCCGGCCAAAATATCAGTCAACAATAAGGAGTAAGCTGGGCTCACTACTGTAGATCTGGTGCTCGGGAGAAAAATAGTCCATATATAGTAAGAGAACCCCGGCACACAGTATGGAATGAGAAAAATAGTCAATGATTCTTGTTGTATATTGTGGTTTTATTCAAGAAAAATTTTTTTCACAGCAAGTTGTAATATAGTCTTTTCATGACAACAGGAAGTTGCATTAAAGTCCGACGTTTCGGCTCTTAATTAAGCCTTCATCAGGGCCAAAAAGATACTAAATTTGAACAGACAAGATCACAAAAGACATAATTACAATAATATCATGTTCTGGGTAAACACATAACAACAGAGTTTCTTCAGGTGATGTGATTCTAAGATGTGAAATCAGTGCACGTGGAGCAGTGTGAGTCAAATGTACATCCGATGGGGGGGGGGGGTTTGGAAAGGTGAAAATGAGTGGAGGAGGAAAAAAAGGGGGGAAACGGGAAAAAAAGGGGGGAGAAAAGATAGAAAGAAGAAGAAGCAACGAAGGAGAAAAGGAGGAGAAAAGGAAAGAGGAGAGACATACCCGTACTGATGTTGTCATAAAGGGGTCCTATTTACAACACTAGGAAATGAGGAACTGACAGCTAAAATGGAAAAAGGAATTATAGTCACCCTAATGTGATAAATTATAATGGCCTATGAGTAAGGGAAAATGGCCTATACACTTACTTTCGAGAATCTATGGATCTCCAAAATGGAAGATTTTAGTTGTTGAATGTAGGTAAATACAAGACGTGACTACTGGAGAAAAAGGAGAGGATAATGGAAAAGAGTAACGAAAAAATATAAGAATTTTGCAGGGGGCATTATATGTAAAGATTGGTAAAAAATGGGAAATATGAAATATGGAACACATACCAGTGAAGTTCACCTTATCATATGAGTAAATAGAGGCTCATATATAGTAGAGGAATAAAGTATACTTTTAGCACATATGTGTTGTCGCTATAATAGAAAGAGAGGCAAAAAGACAATAATGAAGAGGATTGTACAATAGTGAAACAATGTGAACCAAAGTGAAATGAACTACAGACATACCGCTGTATGAGAGGAGGTCGTCTCAGGGTTGAAGTAGGGGTACGCTTATCATGATCCAGCAGTGGGTTAATTGCCCAATGAATTATAAGAAGGAGGGGGCTGCAATATAACATGTCACTGTTAAAGCTCCGTGGATCAAATAGCATATGGTATGAACACAAGTGGTCACGTACCTATAATGTCTGTGAAGTGGTTGGAAGACCGAAGTAGAGCCCACTAATCATATGGACACATATGACAGCGAACACAATCAATCTCGCTCCTCTCATTTTTTAGGCCCAAGACATCCATCAAAAGGAAGATGCGGCGGGGCAAGAGACTTCGGACCACGAACCATTACGACTCGATCACAGGTAGGACCAACTTGGTCTACAATATCTCCTCCTACAACCTCTCTCCCAGTGAATCAGCCGTACTACAGAAAGGACTATCATTCTGTCCTACCCCGCCTTTCGACTCCTTCAAATTAGATCAGGAGACCAGGAGATTTTTTCGGAATCTCCGCCTTAAAGTCCACTTTAATACTTCCCATCATTGTCCTGTTGAACCCGACGGTTCCGGTTCTAGTGAAATGTTTAGGTTGAAAGCTCTAGGCCTGTCTAACCCCAGTAGTTTCTGCCCTCCTAAGACCTACCATCCAGTAGAGACATATATCTCTCCAGTAACAACCGAGATTGACCGCACTCTTAACGATATACATCAGGGTAAATTTCATCTGAAACACAACTGCACTCCTGATGAGTCGCGCGCCATCATCAATTTGAAAAATAATCCCCAAATAATCATCAAACCAGCCGATAAGGGTGGGGCGATTGTGGTTTTAGACAAAACCTACTATCTTTCAGAAATCCATAATCAGCTCCATGACACTGCTACATATACACCGATTAGCAGAGACCCCACCCCTAAAATACGACAGTTGATTTCCTCTACCATCAGTTACCATCTACAGACCGGCACTATTGATAAAAAACTATCTGAGTTTCTACACAAATCAAATCCCATCACACCAGTCTTCTATATACTCCCCAAAATCCATAAAAATCTCACGCGACCACCAGGCCGTCCGATCGTGGCGTCCACGGACTCGATCCTTTCTCCCCTAGCCATTACTATCGACAAAATCTTGTCTCCTTTGGTCCCGAGTATCACCTCCTATCTGAAGGACACTACTGACTTTTTGACCCATATTCGCTCTTTGGGTACTATACAGGCCGATTGCCTACTAGTCACACTGGACGTTAACAGCCTCTATACCAGTATAGATCATCATCTCGGTATAGAGGCTGTTAACTGGTTTCTTGAACATTATAGTAATCTCTCTGATCCTCAGCATACCTTTTGTCAGGATCTTCTGCACATTGTCCTTGAACAGAACTTTTTCCTCTTTGGAGACCAGTTCTATATACAACGAAGAGGCACAGCAATGGGGTCAAATATGGCACCCCCATATGCCAATATTTTTATGGCCTGGTTTGAGCAACACTACATCTATGACTCTCCACTCTTCCATACACATGTCCTTACATGGAAACGGTATATAGATGATGTGTTTGTGATATGGCAAGGTGGTACCGAAACTCTGCAAAAATTTTTAAGTTTTCTTAATGGCTGTATACCTAATGTGACTTTCACCCTCCACCATGACCCTACTTCTATTCATTTTTTGGATACCACTGTAATCTTGGACGGTACAGGTACTATTTCTATTGACCTTTTCACTAAAGATACCGACAAAAATAGTCTTTTACACTATACTAGTTGCCACCCTCGACATGTTAAGGACTCCCTACCACTTTCGCAACACCATAGAATTGCCCGCATTGTGACTGACCCCGATACCCGTATAGCCCGCCATGATGAAATGTCCCGCAAATTCCAGGAAAGGGGTTATCCCCCTCACATCTCCCGACATTCTACGTTACCCATACGTCATTCTCAAACCAATAAGGAGGTCTCTAGAATTCCGTTTGTTTCTACTTACCATCCTTTTAACACACCCATCAGAGATACTATACGTAAATACTGGCCTCTTTTGTCACAATCCTATCCTTCCATTCCCTCTTTCAGTCAACCACCACTTTTTTGCCATAAAAGACCTCAAAATCTAAGGGATTGTTTAGTACGAGCAGATATCGGATCAGCCACTCCGACTCCCACGCAACTCACCCTAACAACACAACGCAGAGGCACCTTCCCCTGCTTGAGCTGTACCCAGTGTTCTAATATTACTAAGGGTGATTCCTTCACACATCCCCATTCAGGTCAACGGTTCCCCATTAAAGGTTTTTTTACCTGTGAGTCCTCTTTTGTCATTTACCTCATTAAATGTCCGTGCGGTCTCGGATATGTTGGGGAGACTACCCAGCATATCCGAGACCGCATTAGCAAACATAAATCTACAATTCGCTGCAAACAAACTCTTCTACCTATACCATCCCACTTCATTACCCACAACCATTCTATATCCCAATTACGTTTTCAGGTCATAGAACATGTTCCCCCTATTAGGAGAGGGGGTGATAGGATCACTAGGCTTAAGACACGAGAAGCCTATTGGATACATAAACTCAAAACTCTGGAACCCTCGGGTCTTAATAGGGAGTATGAGGTCCTTTGCTAAATTTTATTTTTATTAATATTTCCATTATATTAATTTATTTATTTATTATTGTTCTATTTTTTATTTATTATCTCTTTATTATTTAATCTTTTACTGTTTATTAGGTTCATTTTATTTCTCGATACTTCTAATACTTGTTACACAACTGTTCATGATATAAGCACTATTCTCCGGGGACCTCTTGTCCTAAGTGATACTCTCCTAATATCATGATGATGCCTGTATATGTATATCAAATGATAATTCATTTTTCCCGATTCATTATATGACTCGTATGTACATATGTCAATAATGTTTAAATAATATGTCTGCTCTCACATCAAGTTTGTAATCCCTACCCATTAATATCCTCCTTATTTGCATTATATTCACTATTATGATTCTAATAATTTTCTCTCTTTTTCCCCAGATAACCTAGAACACCCCTTCACTGGTCCTATAGCATGCACACACTTCCTTAGATCAGCAGCACGCTCCACCACTGCCTTAACGTTACTGTGGACTCTACACCTACGATTAGGACCGCCTGTCACCGCACGCACTGCGCATGCGTGCATTGCACATCGCTCATCTGCGTTCCTAAGTCTGGAGGGCAGAGCGAGTACGGCGCAATGCGCATGCGCCCTCACGTCATCACCTCCCAGCATTCCCAGACCCGGATATGACATCAGACGCCGTCTCACACATTTCCTTTATATACTGGGCTTTTACACTCTGCCCCTGGGCTCCCACACTGTGATCCATAGACGCTTCTAGGTAAGGTCCTCCTATGACTCTACTGTGATACTTATCATTCATGTTTCCCTTCTCTTGCCTATTTATACTTATATTCTTTTTAGGGCATTGGCTTTTCTCCGGTCCCAACCGTTTCACTGCCAGTATAGGTATGTGATTATGGCTCTATACTGTATCTATCTTCCCACTTGTTAGGCTATAATACCGTCATGTTTTATTGCAGCCTTCTTTTCCTGATATTCTATTGGGCAGTCAATTTACTGCGTTGACATGGAGCTCCAACTTTGAAGCAGTGTCCTATCATACTGCGGTATGTCTCTTTCACCCTCTTGTATCCATTAGGGTTCGCTTTTAACTATTCTCACTAATTTCTTTTCATATCTTTCTCTTTCATAGCGGCAATATATAAATGTCCCTATACATTGTATATGGTTAGTATACATGGGTTACTGGCCATCCATATGATTAGTGGGCTCTACTTCGGTCTTCCAACCACTTCACAGACATTATAGGTACGTGACCACTTGTGTTCATACCATATGCTATTTGATCCACGGAGCTTTAACAGTGACATGTTATATTGCAGCCCCCTCCTTCTTATAATTCATTGGGCAATTAACCCACTGCTGGATCATGATAAGCGTACCCCTACTTCAACCCTGAGACGACCTCCTCTCATACAGCGGTATGTCTGTAGTTCATTTCACTTTGGTTCACATTGTTTCACTATTGTACAATCCTCTTCATTATTGTCTTTTTGCCTCTCTTTCTATTATAGCGACAACACATATGTGCTAAAAGTATACTTTATTCCTCTACTATATATGAGCCTCTATTTACTCATATGATAAGGTGAACTTCACTGGTATGTGTTCCATATTTCATATTTCCCATTTTTTACCAATCTTTACATATAATGCCCCCTGCAAAATTCTTATATTTTTTCGTTACTCTTTTCCATTATCCTCTCCTTTTTCTCCAGTAGTCACGTCTTGTATTTACCTACATTCAACAACTAAAATCTTCCATTTTGGAGATCCATAGATTCTCGAAAGTAAGTGTATAGGCCATTTTCCCTTACTCATAGGCCATTATAATTTATCACATTAGGGTGACTATAATTCCTTTTTCCATTTTAGCTGTCAGTTCCTCATTTCCTAGTGTTGTAAATAGGACCCCTTTATGACAACATCAGTACGGGTATGTCTCTCCTCTTTCCTTTTCTCCTCCTTTTCTCCTTCGTTGCTTCTTCTTCTTTCTATCTTTTCTCCCCCCTTTTTTCCCCTGTTTCCCTCCTTTTTTTCCTCCTCCACTCATTTTCACCTTTCCAAACCCCCCCCCCATCGGATGTACATCTGACTCACACTGCTCCACGTGCACTGATTTCACATCTTAGAATCACATCACCTGAAGAAACTCTGTTGTTATGTGTTTACCCAGAACATGATATTATTGTAATTATGTCTTTTGTGATCTTGTCTGTTCAAATTTAGTATCTTTTTGTCCCTGATGAAGGCTTAATTAAGAGCCGAAACGTCGGACTTTAATGCAACTTTCTGTTGTCATGAAAAGACTATATTACAACTTGCTGTGAAAATTTTTTTTCTTGAATAAAACCACAATATACAACAAGAATCATTGACTATTTTTCTCATTCCATACTGTGTGCCGGGGTTCTCTTACTATATATGCGATAGTGACCAGGGCACGGGCCTGGGGGCTACACGAAGCAGCCTGACGGGCCGCATGCGGCCCGCGGGCAGCGTGTTTGAGACCCCTGATCTAAACCATCCATTGTAGCTCTGGCACTGTGTTTAGGGTAATTGTCTTGCTTGAAAGTGAACCTACACCCCAGTCTCTAGTTTTTTTCAGCCTCTATCAAGTTTTCCTCTAGGATTGCTTGTATTTAGCTCAATCCATTTTCACATCCAGTCTGACCAGCTTCCTTGTCCCTGCTGAAGAAAAGCCTTTCTACGGTATGATGCTGCCACCACCAAGTGTGATGGTATTTTCAGGGTTATGTGCAGTGTTAGTTTTCCTCATTTTGCATTTAGCCCAAAAGTTCTACTTTGATCTCTTCTGACAGATCCACTTCTTCCACATGCAATCTGATTTTGTGATTTTTGGACTACATTATACTTTAAACAAATAATTATTAATGGTCAAAACTTAGTTATAGTGGCTTTATTGGAAATAAATATTCATTACGTATCCCTAGTAAATCCTATTTGCATTTGATTAGAGAAAAACAGGTTTCTTCAACAATTACCAGATAGTTTCCCATTTTTTAAGTCTAGAGAGTAGGGTAATTTTGATTGATAGGATGTGATACAATAAAGATATTATTCAGCAACATATGTCTTAATAAAGATACCTTAATGGAAACTTGTCACTTGAAGAAACATTATTTACTTACAGCTATAGTGATAATCTGCAGACAAATAATGCTTAACTCTGTGTAGTCGGCTTACAGGAATCTTGGCTTCTGGAGAAGATGACGTTTTCAAGCCCCTTTACACACTGAGACTTTCTAGCGATCCCACCAGCGATCCCAACCTGCCGGGATCGCTACAAAGTCTCTAGTGAGTCTCTGGTGAGCTGTCAAACAGGCATACCTGGAAAACGACGCAACAGCGATCCGGACCTGCAGAACGATCTCGCTAGTCATTGGGGACGTTGTAAATCAGCTTTTTGAAAGGGAAGTCGCTAACGAAGTCGCTGTAAAGGACCCTTTGCACACTGAGACTTTCTAGCGATCATGCTGCACAGCGGGAAACAAAGGACCAAAGAATGGTCCTGAGAGATGTGTAGTGATCAGCAACCTCACAGCAGGGGCCAGGTCGCTGATGTGTTTCACACACTGCAATGTCTCTGGGGAGGTCGCTATAACGTCACAAAACCGGTGACGTTACAGCGATGTCGTTTGCGATGTTGCAGTGTGTAAAGGGGCCTTTAGTCTCATTGCATTGATAACATTGAGATGGTATAGGGAGCACGTACAATCACAGCTTACTAAACAGTGTGCGTGCTGCAATCACTCCCTACCCCTTTGATTGACAGCCAAATCTGTACACACATGCTGTAGAGCAAGCTGTGACTGTAACCTGCTCCACACAAATGACTGGAAGCAAGTGGCTACAGGGAAAATAAAAATATATTTTCTCTCTTTAGCCTCTCAACAAGTAAGCATTTACTATAGTTAAAAAATGTAGTCAAGAATTTCCTAGAATAATATGGAGAGCAAAACTGATGTGTCTTTTCATTCTTTCCTCTAGAGGACAAGTATCACTGCCCCTTTGCTCTATTGAATAAAGAGTTATCCTAATTTTTGATGATGTGTTTTACAACTCCAACATCCAATAAGATAAATATTTTTAAAAATGTTTACAAAATAAAACCTCAGCGTTCTCTTCATTCAGTATGCATGTTCACATTTGGCAGCAGTTCAATAATTTAAAACTTGTCGACGTGGTCAAATGGTTTAATCGTTGTTTAAAGCAAAAGCTAGAATGTAGGCAAAATGTGATTCAAGTGACTTTGAAACTGTTCATCTCCTGTGGTTTTCACAACAGTCCATAGATTTCAGGGCAAATAAACCTTGTTAAAGGTCAGAGGAGATTGGATGGACGGATTAAAACTGACAGGAAGGTGACTTATTTAAATAACTGTGGTTTACAAAAACAGAAATAGCAAATCTGAAAATATATAATGTCAGAACTTGAAAAGGATGGACTACTTTTTAAAAAATCATGAGCTCCAGGTCTTTTAAGAGCAGAAAAAAAAATTATAGTGGCCACAGATTTACTAAAATTGGACATCAGAAGGATGAATAAACATTATTTTGTTTGGAAACTTATAATTTCTGAAAATACAAACAACAAATGGATACTTTCTGATTTCTATGAATTGTCTAGACTGATGGTTGTGATTTCATGGTATACACAGTGTTTCCTTTGCATATTCTTAAAATTGATTTAATAAAGTTTTTTTGAGCATAACAGACTTTGTGCACCTCTTTTAAACTCCAATGTTCCAATAGCTACTTCCGGCACGACAACACATTTGAGTGCAAACCATTTCGTTGAATGGTTCTACAAATACATACAATTTATCCTACCACCTACAGTTGCTCTTAATTCAGTAATATTTTACGAACATAATATAATTAACCTACCAAAACGTGGCCTTCTTCATTGCTACAAAAGTCAAATATTAGATTACACATGCTACCTGAATAAAGTGGCCAGTTGTAGGTGCTTACTTCTGGGATGTTATTCTGCCTACAGTTTTTTGTTCCCTCCTATTTTGTAAAAGTACATGTCTATTATATATTCACCTTTAATATAAATGGTCTCTTTTTATTTTTAGACATATATTAATTGTCTATTGTGATGGTGGGATATTGTGGGTCATGTACCATTTTGTGTGGGTTCATGTTTTGGGTGTGGTGGTCTGTCTATTTGATGTAGTGTTTATCCTGTCTGCAGAGTTATAATTCGTTGAAGTGCTTCTGTACCTAGGTGTGGGGGAGGGGGCCTGTGATCCACCTAAACTCTCTGCTTTCCTGAAGAATTGGTCAGTCTGTTTGAGAACTTCAAGAGAAACAGGACGAGTCATCCTCTGGGGTAGTAACTGTGGCTCCCCAGAGAGACCTGGACATTTATCGCTTACTGGACTATATTTGTGTTGCTTTACTATTTTTACCCTCTATATGGTGGATAATTTTATGGACCGTTTGATTTGCTTGGAATAAATGTTCTTGAATTGCTCACTCATCTCTCGCTCTGTTCATTGTGTGATATGGGTGAAGGAGCCCGTCACATCTACTCTAGATAACATACATACCCTTACTATACTGCCATTGTTGCAGCATATTTGTTACCAGTTGTAACTTACATACAGTTGTGGCCAAAATTGATGGTACCCTTGAATTTGTTCAAGAAAATGAAGTATTGCTCCCAAAAACTTATTGCAAATATACATGTTTCATTATACAAATGTTTATTTCCTTTGTGTGTATTGGAACAACACAAAAAAGAGAAAAAAAAGCAAATTGGACATGATTTCACGCAAAATCCCCAAAAAGGACAAGATTGATTGCACCTTTCCAAAATTCTAGGTAAGCAACTTTGTTTCAAGCATGTGATCCTCATTGAAACTCACCTGTGGCAAGTAGCCAGTGTGGGTCAATATGAAAATTACACCTGAAACCAAATGAAAAGTGGAGACGTTGACTCAATCTTTGCATTGTGGATAACGAAGCATGGAGAACAGAAAGATGAATAGATAACAGTCTAAGGACTTCAGAACCAAAATTGTTGAAAAATATCAACAATCTCAAGGTTACAAATTTGTCTCCAGAAATTTTGATGTGCCTTTGTCTATAGTGCTTTACATAATTAAGAAGTTTATAAAGCATGGCACTGTAACTAATCCCCCTTGATGTGGACAGCAGAAAAAAATTGATGAAAGACTGCAATGCAGGATAGTCCAGTTGGTAAATAAGCAGCCCCAATCAAGCTCCAAAGAAATTCAAGTTATTCTACAGGCTCAGGGTGCATCAGTGTGACCTATCCATCAACATTTGAATTAAATGAAATGCTATGGAAGAGACCCAGGAGTAGAGTTGAGCGCGGTTCTAGGTTCGTGGTTCTCCAGTTCGAGGTTCGAGTGATTTTGGGGGCTGTTCTAGATCGAACTAGAACTCGAGCTTTTTGCTAAAAGCTCGATAGTTCTAGATACATTCGAGAATGGTTCTAGCAGCAAAAAGCAGGGCTTTTTACAGCTACAGTGTGCAGGAGCCATCGCTGGCAGCCTGCCACAAGCTGGTAACCAAGATAAACATCGGGTATCCAAGCAAAGCGCTTTGGTTAGTAACCCGATGTTTATCCTAGTTACGTGCAGGAAGCCCACACTTCCCCGCTCAGCTCGCTCGGCCCCTCCTGCCCGCGGCATGTACACATACATACATATACACACACACTCTGCACACATGGTCCCGCTCGGCTTACCTGCGGTGATGAAGTTCCGCCATCCCGACCTCAGCGCTGTCACTGTCCTCCATGGCCGCCGCTTGTCACATCACCTCTCGCTTCCGACCCGAGACTGACTAGCGGTGACGTCACGGGCCTCTCGCGATATTTGGCTGTGAAGGCGGCGGTCATTGAACTCAGTGACAGGTGCTGTCGGCAGTGCTGGAGATCAGCGCAGGTAATGTACCTCGCTGACAGCAGCACTTGTCATCCCCTGCAGTGACCTGGACTGACCCATTGATGTTAGCTCAGGTCACTGCATTGCTCTCCCAGCCAATGGGGAACATTCTGCTCTTCATTGAAAGGGACAGTGTGGATCGTCATGGCAACCCCTTGGATTACACCAGACCTGGATTTGTTTTTCTTTGTAATAAATTGGTTAAAGAGGGAATGTTTTGGGGAGTGTTTTTTCAAATAAAAATGTGTTTGTCGTCTATTTTTTTTTATTACTGACTGGGTTGGGGATGTCGGGTATCTGATAGACGCCTGACCTCACCAACCCCAGGGCTTGATGCCAGGTGACATTACACATCTGGTGTTAACCCCATATATTACCCCGTTTGCCACCGCACCAGTGCGCGGGATGAGCTGGGGCGAAGCTGGGGCGGCTGCGGCCTGCTATTTTTAGGCTGGGGAGAGTCCAATAACCATGGACCTCCCTAGTCTGAGAATATCAGACCCCAGCTGTCTGCTTTACCTTGGCTGGTGATCCAATTTTGGGGGGATCCCTACGTGTTTTTTTTTTTTAATTATTTATTTAATTTAAAATAACAGCGTGGGGTGCCCTCAGTTTTGGATTACCAGCCAAGGTGAGGTTGCCAGCTGTGGTCTGCAGGCTGCAGCCGTCTGCTTTACCCTAGCTGGCTACAAAACTAGGGGGAACCCTACGTCATTTTTTTCTTTCATTTTTTTGACTAAATACAAAGCTAAGCACCCCTTAGTGCCACATGAAAGGCACCAAAGGGTGCAAAATTACAAAATGCAGGAGAGTGGGACATTATGTGTCTTTCTGCCATTATAATGACAGAAAAGACTGATATGAAGTGCACAAGCACAAGAAAATCACCAGAGCGCTCTACGCTGTGAACAGCAGTAGAAAATGGCACTGGAGTGAACATGTGACCGCATCATGTAGGATGAAGCTATGGATCCTGGGTAAATTTATGCATTTACCCTCCTTCAGTTTTTTTGCAGTACACAAAAAAAACGGAAGGCACACGGATGACAAACAGATGACATACGGACCGTCTACGGAACGGAAACGGATGCCACACGGATGCACCCATGAAAAAAAAGGACTGTTTTTTGCAGACCGCAAAAATGGATCGGTCGTGTTAATGTAGCCTTATTCTGATCTGCCGTTTATAAACAGCAGGCAGAAATAAGTGAATAGCGCCCCCCAGCGTCAGAAAATCTCCGGGGTTTCAGGGCTAGCTGAGACCCTGGAGATCATGATTCAGGACGTTTTTTCCGGTCCCCGCTCACGTGATCACAGGTATACACCGTACACCGATGATCACGTTACAGTAAATGACAGCGCCGGTAAAAAATTATTTATCTCCCATCTGGCATGAACAAACACTTCTTCTCCACTTCTCCACTTCTTCTCCACTTCTTCTCCACTTTTTCTACATTTTTTCTCCACTTTTTCTACATTTTTTCTCCACTTTTTCTCCACTTTTTCTCCATTTTTCTCCACTTTTTCTCCACTTTTTCTCCACTTTTTCTCCACTTTTTCTCCACTTTTTCTCCATTGTTTCTCCACTTCTTCTCCACTTTTTCTCCACTTTTTCTCCATTTTTTCTCCATTTTTTTCTCCACTTTTTCTCCATTTTTTCTCCACTTTTTCTCCACTTTTTCTCCACTTTTTCTCCACTTTTTCTCCATTTTTTCTCCACTTTTTCTACATTTTTTCTCCACTTTTTCTCCACTTCTTCATCCTCTTTTTCTCCGTTCTTTTTCTATGGTCGGTCTACCCATTAGCTCTGCCATGCATAGTGTAGCTCTACACCTACTGCACATGTTACTTTATGATTGACATCTCTTTCGTACCAGAGCTGTCCAAGCCTACTCTGACCCCATATTTGTCATTACTATATTGTCCTTGTACTGTATTATGACATTTGTATCATGTGTTTCATTTCTTGCTGTGTTGCAATTTTTTTGCTGCATCCCAATTGTACCTCTACATTGTTCGAGTTTATGTTATTGTTCTCTCACTCTTATGTGATACTGATTATTGTCATTTTTCAGGATTACATGCAGATAAGTCCAATCTGACGAAGGCTCAGGCCGAAACGTCATTTGTAACTTGTTTTGGACAAAAACATATATGCTTATGAAAAATTTTTTTTTCTTAATACGGACCAATAAAGAGTGATTTTGCATTACTATCCGTTGTGACTTACTGACTTAGTCTGGGAGATTTAGAGTGCCGAGGTTACTCACTAATTTTATCTATTAATACCTCTGAGCACCTATATACCAGTGAGCAGAGCTTCCTCTACAGTAGTTCTCCTGATTAGGCATGCCCTTACCTCATGAGCAGGGTATTGCAGCTTTGGTAGAAACCATTACGACATGGACTCTGCTGCTGTGGACCCGGGGAGAGTGAGTGCAGATTCATTGCACCCACACTCCTTACATGAAGGGTCCGCACTCCTAGTAAATGGGGGATACGTTCCCTGAGTGTCTCCCCCCCATATTCTAGATGGTCCAGAGTCGTCGTGGGACCCCTTTATTTTTTTTCTTACAATAAATTGGTGAAAGAGGAAATGTTTTGGGGACTGTTTTTTCAAAAAAATTTCTTTTGTCGATTTTTTTTTTTTTGGTAGTACTGACAGTTTATGATGTTGGGTATCTAATAGACGCCATGACATCACAAACTGCTGGGCTTGATCTCAGGTGACTTTACAGCTAGTATCAACCCGATTTATTACCCCGTTTGCCACTGCACCAGGCCACGGGATGAGCTGGGGTGAAGCGCCAGGATTGGCGCATCTAGTGGATGCGCCACGTCTGGGGTGCCTGCTGCCTGCTATTTTTAGGCTGTGAAGGCCCAATAACTATGGACCTTCCCACCCTGAGAATACCAGACCACAGCTGTCCGCTTTACCTTGACTGGTGATCCAATTTGGGGGGGAACCCTACTTTTTTTGTGTAATTATTAATATTTATAAAATAATTATAAAAAAAGAGCCTGAGGGGACCTCCACATTGGATCCCCAACCACGGTAAAGCTGCCAGCTGTGGTTTTCAGGCTACAGCCGTCTGCTTTACCCTAGCTGGCTATCAAAAATGGGGGGACCCAACGTCATTTTTTTTTAACTATTTTTTAAATAGAAAAAATTAATGGGCTTCCCTGTATTTTGATTGCCAACCAAGGTAACGGCAGGCAGATGGGGGTGGCAACCCATAGCTGTCTGCTTTATCTGCGCTGAGAATCAAAAATACCGCGGAGCACTACGTCATTTTTTTTAAAGATTTATTTTTACAGCACTGTGATGTCCAGCAATCAAAATACAGGGAAGCCCATTTTGTTTTTAGTTATTTAAATAAATAATTAAAAAAATATATATGGGCTCCCGCTGCATTTTTTGTATTGCTAGCTAAGGGTAATCCAAGCAGCTAATGGCTGCTAACCCCCACTGCTTGATGTTACCTTCACTGGCAATGGAAAATCCAGGGAAGCATTTTTTATTTTTTTTGCCAAAAAACTACAAAAAAAGGACGTGAGCTTCGCCATATTTTTGTATGCTAGCCAGGTATAGCAGGCAGGTGCTGAAAGAGTTGGATACAGCGCCAGAAGATGGCGCTTCTATGAAAATGCCATTTTCTGAGGCGGCTGCAGACTGCAATTCGCAGCAGTGGGGCCCAGAAAGCTCAGGCCAACCTGCGCTGCGGATTCCAATCCCCAGCTGCCTAGTTGTACCTGGCTGGACACAAAAATGGGGCGAAGCCTACGTCATTTGTTTTCTAATTATTTAATGAAATTCATGAAATAATAAAAAAAGGGCTTCCCTTTATTTTTGGTTCCCAGCCGGGTACAAATAGGCAACTGGGGGTTGGGGGTAGCCGTACCTGCCTGGTGTACCTGGCTAGCATACAAAAATATGGCGAAGCCCACATAATTTTTTCAGGGGGCAAAAAACTTCTGCATACAGTCTTGGATGGAGTATGCTGAGCCTTGTAGTTCTGCAGCTGCTTTCTGTCTGTATGGGGAAGAGCAGACAGCAGCTGCAGAACTACAAGGCTCAGCATACTCCATCCAGGACTGTATGCAGAAGTTTTTTGCCCACCAAAAAAATGACGTGGGCTTCGCCATATTTTTGTATGCTAGCCAGGTACAGCAGGCAGCCACGGGCTGCCTCCAACCCCCAGTTGCCTATTTGTACCCGGCTGGGAACCAAAAATATAGGGAAGCCCGTTTTTTTTAATTATTTCACTTATTTCATGAAATAATTAAAAAACAAATGACGTGGGCTTCGCCCCATTTTTGTGTGCAGCCAGGTACAACTAGTAGGCAGCTGGGGATTGGAATACGCAGCATTGGTTAGCCCGAGGTTTCTGGGCGCCTCTGCTGCGTATTTCAGTCCGCAGCCGTCCCAGAAAATGGCGCTCTCATAGAAGCGCCATCATCTGGCACTGTATCCAACTCTTCCAACAGCCCTGGAGCTGGGTGGGTTGTTGGGTAATCATGAGTTAATACTGGCTTTGTTTTACTAGCCAGTATTAAGCCAGAGATTCTTAATGTCAGGCACGTTTGACCCGGCCATTAAGAATCTCCAATAAAGGGTTAAAAAAAGACACCACACAGAGAAAAAATACTTTAATAGAAATAAATACACAGACACATGAGACTCCATCTTTATTACCCCTGTCAGCCCCATAAATCCCCAATAAACCAGCGCTGATAAGAGGTTTTTAATAGAGGCTTAAATTATAAGCAGCAATTTCAGCGTTCCAAGTGCCTTTAAATGAATTTGAAGAAACAGCACTTCAGGATTGTAGTGAGGATTGTAGTGAGGATGAGGTGCCCCAGCCCATCACTTGATGAGCTGGGGCACCTCATCCTCACTACAATCTTCACTAGTGTAGTAGTAGGGATGATTGTAGTGAGGATGAGGTGCCCCAGCCCATCACTTGATGGGCTGGGGCACCTCATCCTCACTTCAATCCTCACTAGTGTAGTAGTAGTGAGGATTATAGTGAGGATGAGGTGCCCCAGCCCATCAAGTGATGGGCTGGGGCACCTCATCCTCACTACAATCCTCACTACAATCGGGAAGCAGCGTGCAGCCTTCACTCCGTGAGTGATCAGTGCTGCTAGCGGTAACAGCGGTAACGCTGACAGACGCGTTACCATAGCAACGGTGCTCCCGAGCCGTGGTTAGCAGTGACGTCACCGCTAACTGCGTTGCTATGGCAACGGTGATCTCCGTTAATGACCGGCTGTGTCAGCCGGTCCTTAACGGAATGGGGAGTCGACCGTGTGCTAGAGCATATCGCCGGTACATGGCGATACACAAATGTGCACCGTGTACTGGAGAGATGCACTCGCAGGTCCTACATGACGCGTCATAGTCATGTGACCAGTCTGTAGCCAATGAGATAATAGCCACGTGACTGGTCACATGGCTATTTTGACGTCACGATAGGTCCTGCTTCTCTGCTGGCAGTGTCGGTCACCGGGAGGATTCAGCGATCATCGGATGGAATTGCGGCAGGAGACAGAGTGCAGGAGGGATCGCGGGGACCGGTAAGTGTTATGGCAATGTTTATTTAATGTATGTGTACATTTATAATGCATTTTTATGTGTTTGTGATTGCCTGCCATTATAGCCTATTGGTTCGAGTTCGGTTCGTCGAACGTTCGACGAACCGAACTCGAACGAGACCTCCGTTCGGCGAAGCACCTCGAGCCGAACCGCGACCGGTTCGCTCATCTCTACCCAGGAGGACCTCACTACTGACAAAGAGAAATAAAAAAGCTAGCCTGCAGTTTACAGAAATGTACATCAGTAAGTCAATATCCTTTCTTCTGGGTGTCTTGTGGACAGATGAGACCAAGATGGAGATTTTTAGTAAATCACATTATTCTACTAGGAAAAATGTAGAAAGGTTTGTGAACTCGCCATTTAGTATCGGACTATTTGTATTGCCTCTGTGCTTCGTCGATCAAACTTCAGCTGCAGCCCGGCAGCATTGCATAAGCAAAAACATAGAAAGGAAGATAAGGCGTTAACTTTATAATATCCAAAATATTATTTATTTTAAATCCATTTAAATTTAAAATGGATACCCTATCTTCCTTTCTATGTTTTTGCACATCATTCTACTTTTTACCGAATGAGACCAAAAAAGAAAATAAATACAGTGAAATATGGTGGCGGTTCAAAGGTGTGTTGGGGTTGTTATGTTATCTCTGGCACTGGATGCCTTGACTTCATGCAACGCCACATAAAATCTGAAGATTACCAAAACATTTTGAATAGTAATGTAGTGCCCAGCATCAGAAGGCGGAGTTTGCATCCTAGGTCATTGGTCTTCCAGCAGGACAAAGACCCCAAATATACTTCACGAATCATCCAGGAAAAGATGGAAACAAAGCGCTGGAGAGTTCTGAAGTGGCAGCAATGAGTCTACATGGGAGGTGTAAGAAGCTTCTTGATGGGTTCAGGAAGCAATTGATTACAGGTATTTATTCCAAAAAGTGTGGAACCCACTATTAAGTTGAGGGTGCCAACAATTTTGTCTGTTCCATTTTTGGAGTATTCTATGAAATTACGTCCAATTTGCCTTTTTTTCAGTTTTTTGGGCTTTTTTGTTTCTCCAATAAACACAAACACAATAAATATGTGTATATTAAACCATGTGTAAATGCAATGATTTTCTTAGGTAAAAGACTTCATTTCTAGAACCATTTCAAAGATGCTAACATTTGCAGCCATTACTGTAGTAGCAAATTTGCAGATAAAAAAATTAGCAGATTAGCAACCTAGCATTTAAGATCAATGATTAATTATGTCCTTTAAATCTAATATAGTGCATGGCAGGTCAATATAGCATAGATACACCACAGTCTTAGAATAGAAAGTACACACATGCATAAATATCATCCCAAGACAAGAAGACAAGCATGAATAAATCTAAAAAAAAAATCAAATTTGACTGAAGAAAATATAATAAAAAGTATATATTAGTAAGAGGCAATGCCTCACGGAAAGTGACACAGTCAAAGCCCATGAAGAAGCAAGGCAAAATGCATGTTGAGATGTGGGGACATCGTGCCAGACACTTCCCATGCAGCATTGATACCACTTTATATAATTTTACTAATTTATTACCTCATTTATATGATTTTTGCTGTATCAAAGTGTGTGGTGATTTGAGACTTAGACAGGATTATAATAGACTATAGTGAAGATTAGTGCATTTATGCACTTTGTTTTTTCCTGTCATTGCTATTCCATTGGTCTCCTAAATCACTATGTCATGCAATGACTACCAGGGTTGTGCCATGTACACAGGAAACCCCAGCAAGCACCGCAACACACAGTGTACACAATACAACAGTGGGTCCTTGTGCTAGGGAAGTAGAGCAGGCTCACCCCCTAAACTGACCCGAGGCTGATCCCTGCACTCCCTAAAGTCTTTATATGGGTTATTTTACGCCATCGCCGATCACATGCCTTTCCCTGAATTTCCCTAGACTCAGCCCTGTATAGTGCGCAGGGCAGCAAGAAATGCTAGTCTCGCTCTGGATTAAAGAAACAGAGAGGATTAGACAGACAGGGTAAAATATACAGCTATTTTAGAAAGCACTGCAAACAGCAAAAGGTAATAATGAGGAATAGACCAGAAGGGAGTAACCTAAAAGGACTAAGGAAGGGGAAAACAACACAACTTTCACCCAGCAAACATTCTCTGAATAGCTTCCTGGTCCTCAGCTCACAGGTTCCCTCTCAAGGCAAGTATAGCAAAAACTATCACCAGCAGTTTACCTGGACTAAGAGAGAGGCCTTTATAGCAGAGCTGATTATAAATAGAGGACAGGTGACTATTGCTCGCACTCAGAGTTTCAGGAGACTAGAGGATCTAATTTACCCTAGCAGCGCTGGATAAAGGAGTATCTGCACAGCCCGCAGTATTAACCAGAGCAAGTGTGTATGAAGCCCTGTGATCTCCTAACACCAGAAATCAGAGGGACCACTATCTGTCGTGGTACCCTCCTGCCACACTATTGTTTATCCAGGTTTCGACTGTGTCCCTTTCAGTGAGGCATTTTCTGTTAATATGTTGGTTTTTTTTATATTTTCTTCAATAAAATTAGACATATTTAGTTTTATTCATGGTTTTCTTCTTGTCTTGGGAACAACTTTATACATGTATGTACTTTTTTTTCTAACACTGTGGTGTATCTAGGATTTTTGTATGTTATTAAATTACTCTTCATTTTGAAAATATGTCATGATTTAAAGATAATTTTAAAAAAAATAAGATGTTAGTGTTTAGTAACTGTTTACTAGTCACATTCAACAACCGAAAGTCCCACAATAACACTGCTGGCTGTTGCCGCAAATTACTTTCCAAGCGTGTACTTACATAGTGACATCTTGACATCAAGGTTAAGATATTTTTGTCAAGGGTAGGAGAATTTTACACCAAACTTTACTTCATTTTATATATAAATTAAACATATTTTTTTCCAAAATTTCCTAAGCCATGGTGTACACCAACATTAGCACCATGTCAACTTCTCCATCCGCTAACGCATGACTTGCTCAATTTTAATTAGCTACTTAGGTAAGAAAACTCATATTAAAGAATAAAATGCATTGGAATTTGAATTTAGTGCAATATATGTGAAAAAATCAAAAATTTGCGGAAATTTTTGAAAATTTTGCAATTTTCAAACTTAATTGTTATACGCTAAAAGCAAAGTGTCATATCACATAAAATAGTTAATAGGAAAACATTTCCCACATGTCTACTTTACGTCAGCATATTTTTTTAGGACATAAGAAATGTTAAAATATTGTCACCAGTTTCTCACTAAAAAATATGCAGAAAACCATTTTTGAAGGGATCACATCATATTTGAAGTGACTTTGAGAGGCAGATGTGACAGAAAATACCCAAAAGTGACACCATTCTAAACCTGCACCCATCAAAATGCTCAAAAGCATATTCAAGAAGTTTATTAACCCTTCAGGTGCTTCACAAGAATGAATGCAAAGTGGCATGAACACATAAATAAATGTATATTTTACCTAAAAATTATGCTTTGGCCTCAATTTATTCACTCTCACAAGAGCTAGTGTGCCGCCCCCGTGCCAGCAGCCGGCGCTGCTCAGATCCGGGCCTGCAGGGGTAGTGGCTCGAGGGACTCCGGACCCGGGTGTCTCGCGGACACGCCGAATAAATGGGGGGACATAGATGTACGGGCTAGGCCGTATTAAGTTCTTGATGCCACCCACGGTGTGTGGTGAGTTGGGACACCACCACTGCTGTTATGGGGCACCTGGGGGAAATGTAGTGGCAGCTAGATGTTAACCCCTCCGTGGGTAAGGATGGTTGCCCCGGGGCCCAGTGTCTGGTGCAGGGTATAGCGACGGCAGGGGGATGCTTGATTACTCACAGTCAATAAATCACATGAGTCTCTGGTAAACCAAGGTGCTGGTGGCCGGTGCCACGGCCGGTTGCATTCGCATCCCCCACCAGGGCTGGTGGTCTCTATCCTTTTCCTCTGCACTGACTTTGTGTAAGGTGTACTTCCTAGTCTGGAACTCAGGAGTCCGCTCCCGGCTGGATGTGGCCTAAGGAGCCGTGCCCCCAGACGCTGGCCCATGGGATCTATGGGCCCTGGCGGTGACCTCTTATCCCTATCGGTGGGCTGTTGTCTTTTATGAGGGACTTTGGGTGGGACAGAACCTCTAGTCCTGGCCTCAATCGGTTAATTAACCAGGCCGCTTGTTTCCAGTACTGCCTTCAGGGTCCGAGTTCCCCCCTTTGGGCTTCAGTTTCCGGGTCGGTTCCCCGTCTCAGTACCGGCGGGCTGCAACCCTGTCCACCTCGGTTCTGCCAAGCCGTCTTCCCGTCTCCTGCTGACGGAGACCACCGTCTGCCTCCTAGCCAAGGTACCAGGGCTGCTACCCTGGCACCATTCAACTTGAACTTTCTCTGCTTGAGCTACACTTAGCTCCAGCCCACACTCCTCTCCAAACTGAACTCAAGATTAGACTAACTCTCTCTGATTGTTTTCCCACCCTGGGCTGTCTAAACTCCTGGGTGGGCATGTCCAACCGCCTGGTCATGCCCGCTGGTGTGTCTGTCTTTCCCTAAGGGGGGGTGACTAGGGTTTCAGGTCGGCTGTGTGTTTTCTAAGTGGGGGATAGTGTTATGCAGGGGCCTATCTGTGACTACCTGGTTTTGACAGGGCGTCACACTAGCATGACAAAATGGACCCACAAATGTGTTATTCAGTTTCTTCTGAGCATGTGGATACCCCACATGTGGTCAGCAACCTCTGTTTGGACAAACGTGAGGGCTCGGAAGCGAAGGAGCACCATTTGACTTTTGGAACACAAATTTGGGTGAAACAGATTCCAGAAACCAAGGCAAATTTGCAGGGCCCCTAATGTACCTAAGTAGCAGAAACCTCATTCAAATTACCCCATTCTGAAAATTAGACCCCTCACACATTTATCTCATGGGTGTAGTGAGCATTTCAAACCCACAAGTACTTCCCAGTATTTGATAACATTAGGTCTTCATATTGAAAATTTTCATTTTTTTTCACAAAAATATTGTTTTAAAATAGCAGTTTGTTTGGTCCAGCAGTAGGTATTTTAATGCAATCAAACCCAATCCTAAACAAAAGCAGCACTTTTCCAATTATCCATTTAAAATGATGATTTGTTCAATGTAGCATTAGGCAATTGAATGCAATTAACCCTGCCTACATCCCTTTTTAAACACACTGTACCCTGATACAGAAACTCACCTTGCACTAACAAGGGCAGATAGCAACAGTTTTAGAATTATCCCTTTAAAAGAGTGTTTTGTTTCATCTTGCAGTAGGTCATTTAAGGTAGTCAACCCTGCCCAAATGTCTTTTTAAATACACTGTACCTTACTCGAGAAACTCACTCTTCACTATTCTTAGCCAGCAGTTGTCTATTTAGCCCTTAAAGGGCTGTTTGATTAATCTTCCAGTTGGTCATTGCATTCACTATCACAGTCCCTTCTCCACCAGCAGCTCTCCTTATGCTCTCTTCAGATCAAATGCACCTAAGATGGCATCGATGGGTGTAATATAGACCCAATGATGCGATCCAGCCAGCCAATCAGAGTAATTCCTGCAGCAAAGATGGCCACGGCATTACTGTGAAAGGCAAGCAATCCCAGCACTTCACGGATCTGTCTTTTTTCAACTTTTGTAACTAAACGTTCTATTGAACAAAGGACGGGTGATAGAGAAAGGGAGCCTGGGACAAAGTAACCATGTAAGTTTTCATTAAAGCTAAAAATAAATTCTAAAAGTGAATGGAGTTAGTCCTATCAGCGACATTTATGGCATATCAACAGGATATGCCATACATATCTAATATATGAAGGTTCCCACCAAGCTTGCTCAGCAATGTTCAATGTTTGGCACTTCTATAGTAGTTAGCTCTGTGCTTCCCCGCAAATAAGACATCCCCTGAAAATAAGATCTAGCAGGAGTTTTCTGTAAGGCCTAAATATAAGAATTCCTCTGAAAATAAAACCTTGTTGCGGTTCAAAAATGAAGTGTCCATGCAGCTAAAAAAGTTAAAGATACTGCAGGACACTTCATTATAAAAAGCAGACACCCCCAACATTGAGAAAAAAGAAGACAGAAGACCCTGCGATCATACTCACCAGGCGCCAACCAGGAGCAGGGCCTTGCGGCGGACCACACACATCTGATCACCCACACATCAGATCACACACACCATCACACATCAGATTGCACATATACAATCACCACATCCAGCAATATCGATTGCTTTTCGGCCTCTTAAGAACTTGTGATGCTGTGCACCGTGCAGTGGAGCTTCCAGGACCTGCAGATGGAATGTATCATGGAGACAAGAGAGTCCCCTGCTGGCTAGAAGTGGTGAGTGTGCGCGTGCGATTGTATGTGCGATATGTAGTGTGTGTATGCAATCTGATGTGTGAGTGTATGCAATCTGATTTGTGATTGTATGCAATCTGATGTGTGTGTATGCAATCTGATGTGTGAGTGTGTGGGTGTGTGTGATTTGATGTGTGTGAGTGTCGGCCAGAAGCAGGGGAGGATGGCGTGGAGCATATCTACTGGGTGCACCCACCGAAGATTGCAGGAGAACCTGGGAATCATGCAGAGATTCGGGGTTTGGTAAGTATGACATCCTGGGAATGGGGATCTGCATTTTTGGGGAGGTAAACTTACCCCAAACCATGTCACCCTGAAATTAAGCCCTCCTTCAAAAATAAGACCTAATGCTTTTCTTGGGGTGGGGGGGAAATATAAGACAGTGTGTTATTTTCGAAGAAACAGGGTATGTCTTCTATAAAATAAATGTAGAATTACATATTTTGTTAATTCATCAATATCAAAAATTTCTTTGGGGCTATGGTGTTACCAGTATTGTTCTGCAATTTATAGATTCAGTTTAAACATAAGTATGAATGAATTTTAATTATTTTGGAAGAAAAAAAATAATTAGAAGTCTTATATTTTGTTAAAGTAATGAAATGTCTCTGCATGTAAATTTATGAATAGTAATTTACAGAAGATGGGCAAAGTTGTTTTGTTACAGAATTCCTTGTTGAGTAAAATAAATAACACAATAAAAAATAAATAACTACATAATAATAATAATAATAGAAACAGAATTAAAAAAGTGTGTTTTTACATCAATGCTATACTTGCACTTCTTATAGACAATTCTTTACAGCATGGCCACCATTACTGTAGAATATTTAGAATCATGGCAAATAAGGCTTATTTGCATGAGCTGCTTGCAAAGTAGTCTATACATCTGATTTGGACCAAATTAACTCCAAAATGTTCTAATTAAATAGGTTTACGAGAACAATTTGTTCTGGGAGTGTTCTCTTAAACCAATTTATGCGTCTAGCAAAGCAAGATTTCCCATAGGAAATAATTGGAATGCAGACAATTCATTCCACAACTTGTAGCATGTCCCATCCTGGTCCCCTATTGTGCCACTCCACACGCCCACACACGCACATTATGCTCACTTATCCTCCATTCCCTCGCTGGCCTGGTTCTTGCAGTCCGCCTTTAAACATGGCGGCCGATGCAAGGGCTGCCGCTGTCAGGCCTTCAGCGGCTGTTGTCATGAGCCGCTTGCCTCTGATTGGCCTGGGTGCTGACATCAGTGGCCCTGATTGGTCAGTGTGCTGCCATTGGGAAGCACAGCGGCAGCTCCTGGATCGGTCGCGATAGTTACCGGCGGACTACAAGAACCAGGTATGAGGCCAGCAAGGGAACGGAGGATATGTGAGTATAATATGTGTGTGTGTCTGTGCGTACGGAACCGGAAGTGTGTGCGGTGAGTATTTGCTCGTGCAGCATAGCTTGCTCGTAAACTGAGTTACAAATTTACAGCAAGCTTTGCTCATATCGCGAAATACTCGCACACCAAGTTACTCGTAAACCGAGGTTCCACTATATAAGTAAATACATATTATTATTATTATTATTATATACATAATAATAATAATTTTATTGTTATAGCGCCAACATATTCTGCAGCACGAGAGGGGGCATTTACCGTAACTTAAGACATTACAAGTCACACATAGTTCATCAGTTAAAGGAGGAGTAAGGACCCTGCTTGCATGATTACACGAGCAAGTCAATGTCATGTGTATATTTTGTTTAAAATAAATCCTGCAGTTCTTGTATATGTAGGAAATGATATTCTTTCTTATCCTATAGTTAAAGCTAAACAAAGCCGCTAACATTTTGGACACTAATATAAAAAGAGTAGTAGGAGAGTTGTGCTCTAGTTTGCTTTCCTGTCTCTTTTATCCCAATGATACCTTTTAAGCCATGAAAGCAGACTGTTTGCTACAAAGTACTTTAAAGTGTTATCAGTTTTTTTCTTTTTTGTGCAAATCTTTTCTGTCATTCAAAAATAAAACAGGAAGTCCTGCCATTAAAAATCAAATGCTTTATTATGATCAAAGAAAATAGCACGACCTTGATCAGAACATCTATCCAAGTTTGACTTAACTAGTGCGGTGAAGTCAATAACTCAGCAAGCGAGGTTTGAACATTGCTTTTAGCTGATAAAGGAAAATCAGTCAATACTTAAGCATCGTCTGTACCTGACTTTGCTCTCACAGCAGCCTCAATCTTTCAATCTCTTTCTGTTCAAATAATAAAAATGTATAAAAAAAAAGTACATGCACCGATGATGAATGTTTCTATTCTTCTACTAAATTAGTTTGTGGTCAAGAGCCATTACAACTGTCACTGGAGACAGAGAGAGTCATGTATTACAAGGGGAAATTTTAAAGTCCCTTTTTTGGAATATTTTTTTCTTCTATGCCTTCAGACATTAGCCAAGTTTATTAAGCGGTTGCCTTGGTGTATGCTGAATTTAGTGCCAAATTAAAACAACATAATCAACTTTGTAAGTGGAATGAAATAAACATCTGATGATGCTAAAGGGGGCTTCAAAAAAGAAAGACAGATTGATAGGCAATATTAATACACATCATAAAAATTTGTTGCGAATTTGTAACTGCACAGATTTGTGAAATATAGGATCACATGCAGGTCAAAACCCTTAAAAAATGTATATACCAAAAGTCATCACTAGAGATGAGCGAACCGGTCCCGGTTCGGCTCGAAGCCGGTTCGCCGAACGGGGGTCCCGTTCGAGTTCAATTCGTCGAACGTTCGACGAACCGAACTCGAACGTATAGGCTATAATGGGAGGCAATCACAAACACATAAAAATGCATTATAAATGTACACAAACAGTTAATAAAAATTGCCATAACACTTACCGGTCCCCGCGATCCCTTCTGCACTCTGTCTCCTGCCGCTATTTCATCCGATGATCGCTTAATCCTCCCGGTGACCTGCACTGCCAGCAGAGATGCAGGACCTATCGTGACGTCAAAATAGCCATGTGACCAGTCACGTGGCTATTATCTCATTGGCTACAGACTGGTCACATGACTATGACACGTCATGTAGGACCTGCGAGTGCATCTCTCCGGTACACGGTGCACATATGTGTATCGCCGTGTACCGGCGACATGCTCTAGCACACGGTCGACTCCCCGTTCCGTTAGGGACCGGCTGACACAGCCGGTCATTAACGGAGATCACCGTTGCCATAGCAACGCAGTTAGCGATGACGTCACCGCTAACCGCGGCTGCGAGAGCACCGTTGCTATGGTAACGCGTCTGTCAGCGATACCGCTGTTACCGCTGACAGCCAGCACTGATCACTCACGGAGTGAAGGCTGCACGCTGCTTCCCGATTGTAGTGAGGACTGTAGTGAGGATGAGGTTCCCCAGCCCCAAGTGATGAGCTGGTGAACCTCATCCTCCTCACTACAATCGTCACTACTACTCACTAGAAAGAAAGAAGACAGAAGAGCAGGATCGTGGAGGGCTGACAGGGGGTAATAAAGATGGAGTCTCTAATGTGTCTGTGTATTTATTTCTATTAAAGTATTTTTTCTCTGTGTGGTGTTTTTTTTAACCCTTTGTTGGAGATTCTTAATGGCCGGGTCAAACGTGCCTGACATTAAAAATCTCTGGCTTAATACTGGCTAGTAAAACAAAGCCAGTATTAACTCATGATTACCCAACAAGCCACCCGGCTCCAGGGCTGTTGGAAGAGTTGGATACAGCGCCAGATGATGGCACTTCTATGAGAGCGCCATTTTCTGGGACGGCTGCGGACTGAAATCCGCAGCAGAGGCGCCCAGAAACCTCGGGCTAACCTGTGCTGTGGATTCCAATCCCCAGCTGCCTAGTTGTACCCGGCTGGACACAAAAATGAGGCGAAGCCCACGTCATTTGTTTTTTAATTATTTCATGAAATAAGTGAAATAATTAAAAAAAAACGGGCTTCCCTATATTTTTGGTTCCCAGCCGGGTACAAATAGGCAACTGGGGGTTGGAGGCAGCCCGTGGCTGCCTGCTGTACCTGGCTAGCATACAAAAATATGGCGAAGCCCACGTCATTTTTTTGGTGGGCAAAAAAATTCTGCATAGAGTCCTAGATGGAGTATGCTGAGCCTTGTAGTTCTGCAGCTGCTGTCTGCTCTTCTCCATACAGACAGACAGCAGCTGCAGAACTACAAGGCTCAGCATACTCCATCCAGGACTGTATGCAGAAGTTTTTTGCCCCCTGAAAAAATTATGTGGGCTTCGCCATATTTTTGTATACTAGGCAGGTACGGCTGCCCCCAACCCCCAGTTGCCTATTTGTACCCGGCTGGGAACCAAAAATAAAGGGAAGCCCTTTTTTTATTATTTCATGAATTTCATGAAATAATTAGAAAACAAATAACGTAGGCTTCGCCCCATTTTTGTGTCCAGCCAGGTACAACTAGGCAGCTGGGGATTGGAATCCGCAGCACAGGTTGGCCTGAGCTTTCTGGACCCCACTGCTGCGAATTGCAGTCTGCAGCCGCCTCAGAAAATGGCATTTTCATAGAAGCGCCATCTTCTGGCGCTGTATCCAACTCTTCCAGCACCTGCCTGCTATACCTGGCTAGCATACAAAAATATGGCGAAGCTCACGTCCTTTTTTTGTAGTTTTTTGGCAAAAAAAATAAAAAATGCTTCCCTGGATTTTCCATTGCCAGTGAAGGTAACACCAAGCAGTGGGGGTTAGCAGCCAGTAGCTGCTTGGATTACCCTTAGCTAGCAATACAAAAAATGCAGCGGGAGCTCATATATATTTTTTTTAATTATTTATTTAAATAACTAAAAATAAAATGGGCTTCCCTGTATTTTGATTGCTGGACATCACAGTGCTGTAAAAATAAATCTTTAAAAAAATGACGTAGCGCTCCGCGGTATTTTTGATTCTCAGCGCAGATAAAGCAGACAGCTATGGGTTGCCACCCCCATCTGCCTGCCGTTACCTTGGTTGGCAATCAAAATACAGGGAAGCCCATTAATTTTTTCTATTTAAAAAATAGTTAAAAAAAAAATGACGTTGGGTCCCCCCATTTTTGATAGCCAGCTAGGGTAAAGCAGACGGCTGTAGCCTGAAAACCACAGCTGGCAGCTTTACCGTGGTTGGGGATCCAATGTGGAGGTCCCCTCAGGCTCTTTTTTATAATTATTGTATAAATAATAATAATTACACAATAAAAGTAGGGTCCCCCCCAAATTGGATCACCAGCCAAGGTAAAGCGGACAGCTGTGGTCTGGTATTCTCAGGGTGGGAAGGTCCATAGTTATTGGGCCTTCACAGCCTAAAAATAGCAGGCCGCAGGCACCCCAGACGTGGCGCATCCACTAGATGCGCCAATCCTGGCGCTTCACCCCAGCTCATCCCGTGCCCTGGTGCAGTGGCAAACGGGGTAATAAATTGGGTTGATACTAGCTGTAAAGTAACCTGAGATCAAGCCCAGCAGTTTGTGATGTCATGGCATCTATTAGATACTCAACATCATAAACTGTCAGTACTAACAAAAAAAAAAAAAATCGACAAAAGAAATTTATTTGAAAAAACAGTCCCCAAAACATTTCCTCTTTCACCAATTTATTGTAAGAAAAAAAATAAAGTGGTCCCACGACGACTCTGGACCATCTAGAATATGGGGGGGAGACTCTCAGGGAACGTATCCCCCATTTTCTAGGACTCTGCTGCTGTGGACCCGAGAAGAGTGAGTGCAGATTCATTGCACCCATGTGAGGAGTGTGGGTGCAATGAATCTGCACTCACTCTTCTCGGGTCCACAGCAGCAGAGTCCATGTCGTAATGGTTGCTACCAAAGCTGCAATGCCCTGCTCATGAGGTAAGGGCATGCCTAATCAGGAGAACTACTGTAGAGGAAGCTCTGCTCACTGGTATATAGGTGCTCAGAGGTAATAATAGATAAAATTAGTGAGTAACCTCGGCACTCTAAATCTCCCAGACTAAGTCAGTAAGTCACAACGGATAGTAATGCAAAATCACTCTTTATTGGTCCGTATTAAGAAAAAAATTTTTTTCATAAGCATATATGTTTTTGTCCAAAACAAGTTACAAATGACGTTTCGGCCTGAGCCTTCGTCAGATTGGACTTATCTGCATGTAATTATGAAAAATGACAATAATCAGTATCACATAAGAGTGAGAGAACAATAACATAAACTCGAACAATGTAGAGGTACAATTGGGATGCAGCAAAAAAATTGCAACACAGCAAGAAATGAAACACATGATACAAATGTCATAATACAGTACAAGGACAATATAGTAATGACAAATATGGGGTCAGAGTAGACTTAGACAGCTCTGGTACGAAAGAGATGTCAATCATAAAGTAACATGTGCAGTAGGTGTAGAGCTACAGTGTGCATGGCAGAGCAAATGGGTAGACCGACCATAGAAAAAGAATGGAGAAAAAGTGGAGAAAAAGTAGAGAAAAAATGGAGAAAAAAATGGAGAAAAAGTGGAGAAAAAGTGGAGAAAAAGTGGAGAATAAGTGGAAAAAGTGGAGAAAAAAATGGAGAAAAAGTGGAGAAAAAGTGGAGAAAAAAGTGGAGAAAAAGTGGAGGAAAAAGTGGAGAAAAAGTGGAGAAAAAGTGGAGAAAAAGTGGAGAATAAGTGGAGAAAAAGTGGAGAAAAAGTGGAGAAAAAGTGGAGAAAAAGTGGAGAAAAAGTGGAGAATAAGTGGAGAAAAAGTGGAGAAAAAGTGGAGAAAAAAATGGAGAAAAAATGGAGAAAAAGTGGAGAAAAAGTGGAGAATAAGTGGAGAAAAAGTGGAGAAAAAGTGGAGAAAAAGTGGAGAAAAAGTGGAGAAAAAGTGGAGAAAAAGTGGAGAAAAAGTGGAGAAAAAAATGGAGAAAAAATGGAGAAAAAGTGGAGAAAAAAATGGAGAAAAAATGGAGAAAAAGTGGCGAAAAAGTGGAGAAAAAGTGGAGAAAAAGTGGAGAAAAAGTGGAGAAAAAAATGGAGAAAAAATGGAGAAAAAGTGGAGAAAAAAATGGAGAAAAAGTGGAGAAAAAGTGGAGAAAAAGTGGAGAAAAAGTGGAGAAAGAGTGGAGAAAAAGTGGAGAAAAAGTGGAGAAAAAAAATGGAGAAAAAGTGGAGAAAAAGTGGAGAAAAAATGGAGAAAAAGTGGAGAAAAAGTGGAGAAAAAGTGGAGAAAAAGTGGAGAAAAAGTGGAGAAAGAGTGATGAAAAAGTGGAGAAAAAGTGGAGAAAAAATGGAGAAAAAGTGGAGAAAAAAATGGAGAAAAAGTGGAGAAAAAGTGGAGAAAAAGTGGAGAAAAAGTGGAGAATAAGTGGAGAAAAAGTGGAGAAAAAGTGGAGAAAAAGTGGAGAAAAAGTGGAGAAAAAGTGGAGAAAAAAATGGAGAAAAAGTGGAGAAAAAGTGGAGAAAAAGTGGAGAAAAAAATGGAGAAAAAGAGGAGAAAAAGTGGAGAAAAAGTGGAGAAAAAGTGGAGAAAAAGTGGAGAAAGAGTGGAGAAAAAGTGGAGAAAAAATGGAGAAAAAGTGGAGAAAAAAATGGAGAAAAAGTGGAGAAAAAGTGGAGAAAAAGTGGAGAAAAAAATGGAGAAAAAATGGAGAAAAGGTGGATAAAAAGTGGAGAAAAAATGTAGAAAAAGTGGAGAAAAAATGGAGAAAAAGTGGCGCACCCTTTGGTGCCTTTCATGTGGCACTAAGGGGTGCTTAGCTTTGTATTTAGCCAAAAAAATGAAAAAAAAAATGACATAGGGTTCCCCCTAGTTTTGTAGCCAGCTAGGGTAAAGCAGACGGCTGCAGCCTGCAGACCACAGCTGGTAACCTCACCTTGGCTGGTAATCCAAAACTGAGGGCACCCCACGCTGTTATTTTAAATTAAATAAATAATTTAAAAAAAAACACGTAGGGGTCCCCCAAAATTGGATCACCAGCCAAGGTAAAGCAGACAGCTGGGGCCTGATATTCTCAGACTAGGGAGGTCCATGGTTATTGGACTCTCCCCAGTCTAAAAATAGCAGGCTGCAGCCGCCCCAGAAGTGGCGCATCCATTAGATGTGCCAATCCTGGTGCTTCGCCCCAGCTCATCCCGCGCCCTGGTGCGGTGGCAAACGGGGTAATATATGGGGTTAATACCAGATGTGTAATGTCACCTGGCATCAAGCCCTGGGGTTGGTGAGGTCAAGCGTCTATCAGATACCCGACATCACCAACCCAGTCAGTAATAAAAAAAAATAGACGACAAACACATTTTTAATTGAAAAAACACTCCCCAAAACATTCCCTCTTTAACCAATTTATTAGAATGAAAAACAAATCCAGGTCTGGTGTAATCCAAGGGGTTGCCATGACGATCCACACTGTCCCAGTCAATGAAGAGCAGAATGTTCCCCATTGGCTGGGAGAGCAGTGCAGTGACCTGAGCTAACATCAATGGGTCAGCCCAGGTCACTGCAGGGCATGACAAGTGCTGCTGTCAGCGAGGTACATTACCTGCGCTGATCTCCAGCACACTGACAGCCCCTGTCACTGAGTTCAATGACCGGCACCTTCACACCAAGTATCGCGAGAGGCCCGTGACGTCACCGCTAGTCAGTCTCGGGTCGGAAGCGAGAGGTGATGTGACAAGCGGCGGCCATGGAGGACAGTGACAGCGCTGAGGTCGGGATGGCGGGACTTCATCACCGCAGGTAAGCCGAGCGGGGAGGGGGGGGGGTGGGTGTGTGTGTGTGTGTATATGTATGTATGTGTACATGCCGCGGGCAGGAGGGGGCGGAGCGAGCTGAGCGGGGAAGTGTGGGCTTCCTGCACATAACTAAGATAAACATCGGGTTACTAACCAAAGCGCTTTGCTTGGATACCCGATGTTTATCTTGGTTACCAGCTTCTGGCAGGCTGCCAGCGATGGCTCCTGCACACTGTAGCTGTAAAAAGCCCTGCTTTTTGCTGCTAGAACCGTTCTCGAACGTATCTAGAACTATCGAGCTTTTGCAAAAAGCTCGAGTTCTAGTTCGATCTCGAACAGCCCCCAAAATCACTCGAGCTTAGAACTGGAGAACCGCGAACCGCGAACCGCGCTCAACTCTAGTCATCACAGCCATAAAACATTCATAATAAAAATATATAAAAAAGGACTTTAGAATATGGGGAATAAAAATAATATATACCGTATATAAAAATACTCTTAACACATCTGACATAATCTGATGGGATCAAGCAATTTTAAAACTTTGGAATAGAACAAAACAATGCGTTTTGGGGTTTTTTTTTTCGAAACTAAGCTAATATTTGTTTAGGCATCTATTGCATCTAGCAAAAAAATATTTTTTGGGAAACAAGAACCTGCTTAAGCTTTTCTTGTTACGTGCTTTTTGAAATAGGCCCAGGGGTCTTATTTTAAAAAAATAAACCTCTGAAAAGAAGTATTGTTCCCTACCTGTTATACTAGTGCAATTTAGAAAATGATGGTATCCAGTATCCATTAACACATGTCCATGTATAGGGCTACATGTATCCTCTGCTTATTTTATCTTTTAACCCCTTCAGCCCCCGGGCACTTTCCGTTTTTGCGTTTTTGTTTTTTGCTCCTTTTCTTCCAAGAGCCGTAACTTTTTTATTATTCCGTCAATCTTGCCATATGAGGGCTTGTTTTTTGCGGGACGAGTTGTACTTTTAAATGAAATCATAAGTTTTACCATATAGTGTACTGGAAAACGGCAAAAAAATTCCAAGTGCGGAAAAATTGCAAAAAAAGTGGGATCGTACAATAGTTTTTGGGATATTTTATTCACGGTGTTCACTATATGGTAAAACTGATGTGTGGGTGTGATGCCTCAGGTCGGTGCGAGTTTGTAGACACCAAACATGTATAGGTTTACTTGTATCTAAGGGGTTAAAAAAAATTCACAAGTTTGTCCAATAAAAGTGGCGCACGTTTTGCGCCATTTTCCGAAACACGTAGAGTTCTTATTTTTTGGGATCTATGGCTCAGTGATGGCTTATTTTTTGCGTCTCGAGCTGACGTTTATAATGGTACCATTTTTGCGCAGACGCTACGTTTTGATCGCCTGTTATTGCATTTTGCGCAAAACTTGCGGCGACCAAAAAACGTAATTTTGGCGTTTGGAATTTTTTTGCCACTACGCCGTTTACCAATCAGAATAATTGATTTTATATTTTGATAGATCGGGCATTTCTGAACGCGGCGATACCAAATATGTGTATATTTATTTATTTTTTAACCCTTTAATTTTCAATGGGGGGAAAGGGGGGTGATTTGAACTTTTAGGTTTTTTGTTTTTTTTTTTATTTTTTAAAACTTTTTTTTTACTTTTTTTTTTATTTTACTAGTCCCCCTAGGGGGCTATAGCGATCAGCAATCCGATTGCTGATCGCTATCTGCTGATCACAGCAATACCGCTGTAATCAGCAGATTCACTCACTTTGGTTTTCCCTCTGCTCTCGGCCGAGGGAAAATGAAAGTGAAAGATCATAGCAGCAGGCGTCATCACATGACCCTGTGCTACGATGGCAACCACCGATAGTCACGTGATAACACACGTGACTTCCGGTGGGGGCGGCGGTAAGTAACAAACATGGCCGCGCGCATTTAAATCTTGCTGCCAGACTTTGGCAGCAAGATTTAAGGGGTTAATGGCCGCGGGTGGAAGCGATTCCACCCGCGGCTAGCAGGCACACATGTCAGCTGTTGAAAACAGCTGATATGTGTGCCGATCCACGCCGCCTGCCCGCGGCAGGGGGCGGGGCTTAACGGGACACGATCCTGGACGGATAGATCCGTCCAAGGTCGTGAAGGGGTTAATTTTATATTCCTTACATGTTTCCCTGGTTCTACTGTTTGTCCAAGCTTTACCTATGCTTATCATTTTCTCTGCTGCATTTATTATATACACTATATTTTGCTGTTACCTTTCATTCTATTCTAATTTATTTATTTTTATTTTTTTATCCAATTCTGTTGTTTTATATTGTTTTTCTTGCTTTATATTCCCATATCTTGCCCAGTTTTACCTTTAACACTCTGCTTTAATCATCCTCTACCTCACATGATATAAATCTGTTTCAGTAGTATATAACTTAGAAGTTTATATTTATACTTTTATATCTATGTCTATTATCATCTTCATTCTATCTATACTCCTGGCCACTTCCTTGAGATTGTTGGCCTAACTTCTGGAGTGCTCCCTTCATCCCCATTTACACCGCACTCAAGAAACGTCATAGACTATGTTTGGACAAGAAAATTTAACCCCGCGCTTTACAGTTAGTCTCCAAAATCCTGCCTCCATTAATCTGAATGGAGGAGGGAGATACGGGCTATTAATAGCAACTGTCAGTGGTTGCTATAGGAAAAAAATAAACTGTTAGTATAAGAAGCTTATGTGTGAGGTAATAAGATGTCGGTGGGGAGATAGAGAGAGACAGAAAAAGACCAAATAGACAGAGACACAGACAGAGACAGATGGGGAAAGAGACAGAGAGATAGAAACAGAGACAGACGGGTAAAGAGACAGATGGGCAAAGAGACAGACGGGCAAAGAGACAGACGGGCAAAGAGACAGATGGGGAAAGAGACAGACGGGGAAAGAGACAGACCTGGACCCTCTTCCTACATGCTGTTACAGATTATGCCACCTCCCTGCACTGGCCTTGATACCAATTCATCATAAGACATCCCTTTGGGAATATTCTATGTTCTGACTTGAAGTCGTGCTGTAGCAGAGGGTTAGAGGGTTACCCTCTCTTAACACATTCCTTACATACTCTCTTGATGAAGGATTGACAAAGTGACACTGGTTTCACTTACAGTCATCTCTTGTCTAAAGATGTTATCAATCCCATGGACATTGTGTACCATATTTCCCACTGGTGTTAAACAGGATCATAGAAATCCTTTTATACATGTATATACAGACTAAGGGTATAGTCTTTCCCTGTCCATAGATGTTTTGTACGCAGTTCTCACTGGTGCAGCATGATCACTAGTTTCTGACATCTAGTCTGATTATAGTCCTTGAAAAAAGTCCATCAAGGACTGAAACGTTGGGGACAAACTTGTTTGAAAAATCCCTTTATGTCAATAAAAACAACGTTTTGCACCATCCCGGATCTTGTTTTTCACTTTTCTTGTGGTGTGCCGGAGCTATTTTTTCTATTATTGGACTATTTTCTCCAGAGCACCCCAATTTATATAGTTGAGCCATGTTTACCTCATTACTGTGCTTGATTGGCCAGCAAACTCTCCTGACCTAAACCCCATAGAGAATCTATGAGAGACACCGAAGCAAACAATGTAAACGAGCTGAAGGCTGCTATCAAAGCAACATGGGCTTCCATAAAACCTCAGCAGGGACACAGAATGATCACCTCCACGCCACGCCAAATTGATGCAGTAATTCATGCAAAAAGAGCCCCGACCAAGTATTGAGGAATTTACTGTACAGACTTTTCAGTAGACGCCAACATTTCTGAGTGTAAAATCATTTTTTCAGTTGGTCTTATATAATATTCTAATTTTCTGAGATAATGACTTTTGGGTTTTCATTGGTTGTAAGCCATAATCATAAACATTCACAACCATGTCTGCAATAATCATATAAATATACCCATGCAATCGGTATATAACATCATGAAGCAAAACCGCAAAAATGGTACATAAGGAAAACATGTACGATCATATAAATGTATCCATATAATGGCATATAATCAAGTACAACGGTATCACACAATACGTGGCACAAAAAGGTGATTACAAACCAACCATAGATAACAATTGATAGAAAATTAGCAAAAGCTCACCATATAATACACAATAGTTCATTAAATAATTGCTCTCAACCACAAACAATCTCAAGGAGCAAAGCCCCTACGGGTGGGCAAAGCTATTTATATGATTATTGAAGACATGGTTGTGTGTGTTTTTTTTATATGTATTTAAACTTGATATAACAATAAAAATATAATTTTTTATTTTTGCATATTGGTGGGCTGAGTGCTTCTTTTTTGCCTATGGTTTCTTCTCCCCTCTTACTTATTGGTTTATAGGCAATTAGCACCCCCAGTGCAATATTGCAGTACATTTGCTGTGCATTCCTCTCTGTTTTTTTTCTTTTCTTATAACCATAAACATTAAAAGAAATAAATACTTGAAATAGATCCCTCTGTGTGTAATGACCCTATATAATATGTGTTTTCTTTTTGTATTGATTAACTGAAATAAATTAACTTTTTGATGATATTCTAATTTATTGAGATGCACTTGTATGTCCCATCACTCATTTCAGTCACAGTAGAATGATGTTACCTCTGACAGTGACATAATCAGACTGAGTCATTATGCAATCTACCTTCTCCACTACAAAAAGCCTTGATCTGTTATGTAACAGACTTCCAATTCCATCAATTAAATCTATATCCATTTAGCCACTTAATACTCTAATCCCCTGCAACCTGATGGCTAATTAAGTTATTTCTTAAAAGCTGATTTTTTTTATTGCTGTATTTAATATCTGACTCTGCCTCCTACTCAACAGACATAACCCCATTGCTAACAGCCACATGGCACAGCATTGACTCCACACACCTCACTACTAAGTGGTTTTACAACATGGAATTGGGGACAGAAGCCATACAGTATATAAGTTGCTTCTGTGCATAAAGTGTCAAATCTCCAGAAAGGACGGAGCATTGCCCCCCTCCCCCCCAGGGCATTTGCGGAGGCCATCATGACACTGATTGGTGGGGAGGTCAGGGTGTTATCAGATGGGGGAGGGGGAGTGAGCTGATTTTGAAATAAAGGTATAGCCAAGGGGGAGGAGCGGCACTTTTCCCGCTCCTGGGACAGAAGTAAGAGTGTCCCCATCCCCGTACCTGAAGATGGAATCTGTGGATCAGCTTCTGGAGCGGCTTAGGGCTTCTGCTGGCGACCGTCCCCCTAGGTGGCTGCAGGCTACTGTTGCGGGATCATCGGCGGGAGTCTGGAGGCAGATGGGACTTCATCCCTGCAGGAGCGGCGCCTCCGTAGGTCAAAACCACCGGAGCGGTTATCTCCTGACCTGCGTAGCCGCAGAAGCCCCTCCAGGGACCCTCCAGGCCAGGCGCCGCAAGCAAAGAAGTCCAGTAGGCCCCGGCCTGGGAGGAATTCTACCGTGCGGCTGGGCCCAGCGGCGGTTAGCAGGCCTCTGCTGGAGCAGGAGGTGGGGCCTGCTATCGCTATGTCAGCAATGGATGTCGGCACTGCGGCGGGGCGCTCTAGCGATGTGCCTGCCAAGCGCCCTGAGCCTCTGCATCTGAGCAGACTGGATGAGTGGGCGGGCCCCAGCAAAGGGGCGGAGCAAGTCGGCTGGGATTTGTAGTGCACCAAACCTTGTGTGCAGGGCCTCCACCGGCAGAGTCTCGGATTGAAGAGGGGGCCCCCTGGATGGGCACTGGGGAGATGCGCTGGCAGTGTGGTGAAGAATGCAGGCAGGTCTCCCGTGCAGCCGGCCTGCAGGACAGACGACAGGTCTGGAGTACGGGACCGGAGGGGTCTTCCGGCCTTTCGGTGGCAAGGGCTAATGGCGGTGAGTCGGATGGGAGGAGCCAAGAAGCTACGGATCGGTTGGATGGATGTCAGGAGTCAGGTGGTCCGGCTGGCGTGGCCTCTACCCTTGTGCAGCCCGGTGAGTATGCTTCTCTGTTCTGTCTGTCTTCTCAGTCTAGTCGGGACCAGAGTGAAAGGGGGGGTAGGTCAGCTGGGGTTAAGTCAAGGGGTACTGATAGGTGCTGAGGGACTTGCGTCGGGTGGTGGGGAGTTGGGGGAGCTGTTAGGTTGCATTCGTACGTTGCTGGAGCAGATTGGGGGGCCAAGGGAACCCCCAGCGCCCGTGGGGGCTTGGGTGAATCCGCTTGTTCTTGGGGTTAGCGAGTCCGTGGTGGCGCGTATTTCTTCCCCGGTTTCGGTGTCAGTTCAGATGGAAAAGAATGAAAAGGAGGACAGGATTCATTTAGATGATCGGGCGCGTGGGGAGATTTACGTCTGTTTTGAGGGCCCCCTAGGTTCTCACCTTAAAAAAGGAGGTGAGGGAAAAGATCTGGAAGGATGAATATGTCGAGATCTTTTCCCGCCTTCCCTTGGTAAAATTTAATCTGGACGAAGGGAAAAAGGATGATAGCAAGAAGGAGGATGAGGAGAAGTGACGGTGGCACTTGATCCCTCAGACGTTTAATAATTGGTTGCAAGCCTTCGCAATTTTGGCAACTGTGATTGACGAAAGGGCGCCGGAGAATTGTTCTCATTTGTTTTGCTATATGGATTCGATAGGGGAGGCTTACAGGGTGTATGGGGGGCAGACTTGGCTTCGATATGACGAACAGTTTCGTCAGAGGAAGGCGGTACGCCCATCTATAAGATGGGATCAAAAAGATATAGGGTTGTGGTTGCGGGTCATGGCGCCGGCTAGGTATGGCCAGCCATTTCAAGGTGGGGCCGGGACTTCCAGACAGTCTGGAAATCAGGGTGCCAGTGGTCAGCAGGGTCAGGCGGGATCACAGAAGCCAGGTGTATGCTGGCAATTCAACGAAGGGCAGTGTAAGTTTGGGGCCACGTGCCGTTTTAAGCACCTCTGCACCCATTGTAACGGGACATCCCACGGAGCGTCTAAATGCTTCAAAAAGGGGAAAACCCAAGCCTGGCAGATCTCATACCCAAGGGTCTGATACCGTTGAATTTAGTCGTGATGCTCCCGTACCTAAATAGGTACCCGGATAGGGAAAAGGCGGAAGTGTTGTGGTTGGGTTTTGGGGAGGGTTTCAGGATTCCTGCTCCCGTTTTTGAGGTTCCGAGGGCAACTAGGAATCTTGTCTCTGCATACTAGCATTTGGCGGTCATGGCGGAAAAATTAGGAAAGGAAGTGGCATTGGGGAGAATGGCGGGCCTCTCCTTTTCCCGATTTGGTGGTGTCACCGTTGGGGGTAGTGCCAAAAAAGGAGCCAGGGAAATTTCGGCTGATTCACCATTTGTCTCATCCAAGAGGCAGGTCGGTGAATGATGGAATACCAGCTGAGCTGTGTTCAGTGGTATATACGTCATTCGATGAGGCTACAAAGTGGGTAAAAAGATGTGGAAGGGGGGCGCTGATGGCTAAGACAGATATTGAATCAGCTTTTCGGCTCTTGCCGGTGCATCCGGCTTGTGTTAGACTGTTGGGTTGTTGTTGGTAGGGTGGCTATTTTGTAGATCGCTGTTTGCCCATGGGGTGTTCGATTTCATACACATATTTCAAAACTTTTAGTTCTTTTTTGGAATGGGTTGTTCGGGACGTTTCGGGTTTGTCATCAGAGGTACATCACCTAGATGATTTTTTGTGTGTAGGTCCTGCTGATTCGGCGCAGTGTGCCGGGTTTTTAGCAGCAATGGAGTGGGTTTCGGGTTGTTTTGGGGTGCCTTTAGCACCTGAAAAAACAGTGGGGCCGACTACTTGCATAAGTTTCCTAGGTACTATGATCGATTCTGTGGCCTGGGAAGTTCGGCTTCCTGAGGACAAGGTCAACGGACTGAAGGACGAAGTGGCAAGGGCACGGCGGGTGAGGAAGTTGGAATTAAGGGAGGTTCAGTCTCTAATGGGAAAACTTAACTTTGCTTGTCGGGTAATGCCAATGGGTCGAATTTTTTCGCGACGACTTGCTAGTGTCATGGCGGGCTGTGCTCGCTAGAGTTGAGAGATGTTCGAGGTTCGCCAATTTTATGTTTGAGTGATTTTGGGGGGTGTTCGAGCTCGAGCTCGAACTTGAGATTTTTGCTAAAAGCTCGACAGTTCAAGTTAGGTTCGAGAACGGTTCGATCAACAAAAACGTGGCTTTTCACAGTAAGGCTATGTGCACACGTTGCAATCTGCATGCGTCCTGCGTCCCCAGCACAATCCATCTCTCTTTCCAATTCACCAATCACGGGCATCTCGCTGCACGGCTGTCAGAAATCTGTGACATCTTTTCCTCTTTAGAAAATGGCTGCTGCTTCATTATTCAATCAAGTATTCCGTGCTTTCCCCGCCCACCGGCGCCCATGATTGGTTGCAGTCAGACACGCCCCCATGATGAGTCACAGATTTCTCACTGCAATCAATCACAGCCGCCGGCGGGCGGGTCTATATCGTGCAGTAAAATAAATAAATAAATAATAATAATAAAAAAAAAAAAATGCGGTTTCCTCATATTTGATACCAGCCAGGATAAAGCTACACGGCTGGAGGCTGGTATTGTCAGGATGGAGAGCACCACATTATGGGGAGCCCACCACCCTAACAATATCACTCAGCAGCTGCCCGGAATTGCCGCATCCATTAGATGCGACAGTCCCGGGACTCCCCCCAGCTCATCCCGAATTGCCCTGGTGCGGTGGCAATTGGGGTAATAATGAGTATAATCATGCCAGGCGTCTCCCCGAGATACCTTCCGTGATTAAACTGTAAGTGAAAGTAAAGAAACATACACAGCGAAAAATCCTTTATTTGGAATAAAAGACAAAAAAACCCCTCTCTCACCATTTTATTAATCCCAAAACAACAATCCTCGTCTGAAGTAATCCACACAACACTGTCAGCTCTGCTAGCTCTGCTACATGAAGATGACAAAGGCAAGAACCTGTGGAGAAAAAAGCGCATAGGGTCTTACCCTGATAAACAGGGGGTACAAAAGAGAGTAATCCTACTCACCGATCAGGGTTATGACAGGCACAACTCCTGTAACCACATGTATATGGATCAACGGCAGCAGTACCCCAAGCGGCAGATAACAGAGAGAGATAGTGGAGAGGGGCTTTTGAAAACCGCGCCAAAGATCCCAGATGTAATCTTGAATTAATGTATTTTTATTTTGGCATAGGTCTACGCGTTTCAGGAGGCTCAGCTCTCTTCCTCAGGACCAGCAAGCACAAGATACATCAAATCTGCAAAATCACATGTATGCACATATAGATATACAGTCTGTATACATGTGATTTTGCAGATTTGATGTATCTTGTGCTTGCTGGTCCTGAGGAAGGGAGCTGAGCCTCCTGAAACGCGTAGACCTATGCCAAAATAAAAATACATTAATTTAAGATTACATCTGGGATCTTTGGCGCGGTTTTCAAAAGCCCCTCTCCACTATCTCTCTCTGTTACATGAAGATGACAGGGAGCGTTCTGTGTCCTCTCCACGTAGCACATGAAGAGAATCGCGCTGTAATCTGAGACTTCAGTCTGCAATGCAGAAGTCAAGATTACCAAATCTTCCCATGTTTTTCATGAGAGCCAGTAGCTCATTGGTTAGAGCACTCGACTCAGAAGCATTAGTTTATGAGTTCTAGCCCCCTGGCTGTGCCGGTAAAACATTTAATTTATTTTTAAATTAGAATTATTTATTTTTAATTCTAATATATTTTAATTATGAGCTATGGAGATGAGCCGGACATCAGCTGTGAGCCACACCTCTAAAATTGTAGCAGTTCACGGAATGAGGCTGCATTGCTCTATCTCTTTCTCTCAGTCAGTAAGTCAGTTAGTCAGTCAGTCTCAGTCAGTCAGTCTCAGTCAGTCAGTCTCAGTCAGTCAGTCAGTCAGTCTCAGTCAGTCAGTCTCAGTCAGTAAGTCAGTCTCAGTCAGTCAGTCAGTCTCAGTCAGTCAGTCTCAGTCAGTCAGTCAGTCAGTCAGTCTCAGTCAATCAGTCAGTCTAAGTTAGTCAGTCAGTCTCAGTCAGTCAGTCTCTCTTCTCTCCTCTTGTCTCCTCTTGTCTCCTCTTGTCTCCCCTCTCTATTCTCGCTCCTCTCTCTCTTCTCTCTCTCTTCTCTCTTCTCTCTCCTCTTCTCTCTCTTTCTTCTCTCTCTCTCCACTCTCTCTTCTCTCCTCTTCTCTCTCTCTCTTCTCTCTTTCTCCCTCTCTCTTCTCTCCTCTTCTCTCTCTCTCTCCCTTCTCTTTTCTCTCTCTTTTCTCCCTCTTTTTTCTCTCTCTTTTCTCTCTCTCTTCTTTCTCTCTTCTTTCTCTCTCTCTCTCTCTCTCTCAGACCTGGCGTTGATCAGCTGATGCGGTCACCTGACGGAATCAGCTGACACTATAAGTCGAGCGGTGAGGCCGGCTTTTTACCACCAGAAGTGTGTAGTTTGTTTTTTTGCCCAGGATTACTGTGGAGGGGGGTTCTTTATTTCAATAAAGATGGAGTCACTAATTGTGTTGTGTTTTATTTCTAATAAAAATATTTTTATGTGTGTTGTGTTTTTTTTTATCTGTACTAGAAATTCATGGAGGCCATGTCTAATATTGGCATGACACCATGAATTTCGGGCTTAGGGCCAGTTGATAATATACAGCTAGCCCTAACCCCATTATTACCCAGCGAGCCACCCATCACCAGGGCAGCTGGAAGAGTTGGATACAGCACCAGAAGATGGCGCTTCTATGAAAGCGCCCTTTTCTGGGGTGGCTGCGGACTGCAATTTGCAGCAGGGGTGCCCAGAAAGCTTGGGCACCCTGAACTGCGGATTCCAATCCCAGCTGCCTAGTTTTACCTGGCTGGACACAAAAATTGGGCGAAGCCCACATCAGTTTTTTAAAAAATTATTTCATGAAATTCATGAAATAATTAAAAAAAAAGGGCTTCCCTATATTTTTGGTTCCCAGCCGGGTACAAATAGGCAGCTGGGGGTTGGATGCAGCCCGTAGCTGCCTGCTGTACCTGGCTAGCATACAAAAACATGGCAAAGCCCACGTAATAATTATTGTTGGGCAAAAAACTCCTGCATACAGTCCTGGATGGAATATGCTGAACCTTGTAGTTCTGCAGCTGCTGTCTGTCTGTATGGAGGAGAGCAGACAGCAGCTGCAGAACTACAAGGTTCAGCATGCTCCATTCACTAGTGTATGCAGGAGAGCAGACAGTAGCTGCAGAACTACAAGACTCAGCATACTCCATCCAGGACTGTATGTAGGAGTTTTTTGCCCACCACAAAAATGACGTGGGCTTCACCATATTTTTGTATGCTAGCCAGGTACAGCAGGCAGGTACGGCTGCCCCAACCCCCAGCTGCCTATTTGTACCCGGCTGGGAACAAAAAAAATAGGGAAGCCCTTTTTTTAATTATCTCATAAATTTCATGAAATAATTAACAAAAAAAAAATCGACATGAGCTTCACCACATTTTTGTGTCCAGCCAGGTACAACTAGGCAGCTGGGGATTGGAATCCGCAGCACAGGTTAGCCTGAGCTTTCTGGGCCCCTCTGCTGTGAATTGCAGTCCACAGCCGCCCTATAAAATGGCGCTTTCATAGAAGAGCCATCATCTGGCACTGTATCCAACTCTTCCAGCTGCCCTGGTGATGGGTGGCTTGCTGGGTAATAATGAGTTAATACTAGCTTTGTTTTACTAGCTAGTATTAAGTCAGAGATTCTTACGCGGGCGTCAAATGAGATGATCTATCGTGCAATGAATCGTCGGGGTCACGGTTTTCGTGACGTATATCCGGCATCGTTCACGACGTCATCTTGTGTGACACCTCCGAGCTACGCAGAATCGGTCACAAATTGTGAGTGGTGTACACGTCGCTTATTTTTAAAAAATTGTTTTTATTTTTTCATGGAGCCGGTTGTTCATCGTACCCGGGGTAGCACACATCGCTCCGTGTGACACCCCGGGAACGATGAACACAGCTTACCTGCGTTCTGCGGCACCCGCTGGCTATATGGAAGGAAGGAGGTGGGCAGGATGTTTATGTCCCGCTCATCTCCGCCCCTCCGCTTCTATTGGCCGGCGGCTGTGTGACGTCGCTGTGACGCAGAACGTCCCTCCCACTTCAGGTAGAGGATGTTCGCCGCCCACAGCGAGGTCACTCTGCAGGTAAGTACATGTGACGGCGGTTTAACGACTTTGTGCGACACAGGCAGCGATTTGCCCGTGACGCACAAACGACGGGGCGGGTACAATCGCTCGTGCGATCGCACGATAGATCGTACCGTGTGATGCCCGCATTAATGTCAGGCAAGTTTGACCCGGCCATTAAGAATCTCCAAAAAAGGGTTAAAAAAAAGACACCACACAGAGAAAAATACTTTCATAGAATAAATACACAGACACATTAGAGACTCCATGTTTATTAATCCCTATCATCCCTCCACGATCCATGGTCTTCTGTCTTCTTTCTCCTTAAACCCATGCAGCTCTGCTACATCAGACAGCGCTGCATGGGAGGAAGGACGCTGCTGCTCCCCATGCACTGCAGTCTATTCACTCAGTCAGTGAGCAGAGGCTGCAGGCTGTAAGCGGTGACGTCACCGCTGACGGGCGGGTTGCTATAGCAACGGTGATCTCCGTTATTGACTGGCTGTGGCAGTCGGTGACTAACGGAACGGGGAAGCAGAACGGGGAGTCAACCATGTGCCAGAGCATTTCGCAGGTATACGGAGATGCTGGAATGATCACCGCGTACCGGAGAGTGCAATGACAGGACCTAGCATGACGTCATAGCCATGTGACCAGTCTGTAGCCAATGAGATAATAGACACGTGACTGGTCACATGCTTTTTTTGACATCACGGAAGGTCCTATCACTGGTTACCGGGAGGACGCAGCGATTATCGGAAGGAAAAGCGGCAGGAGACAAAGTGCAGGACGCATCGCGCTGACCTGTAAGTGTTATGGCAATGTTTATTAACTGTATGTGTACATTTATAATGTGTTTTTATGTGTTTGTGTTTGCCTCCCGTTGTTTTCAATGGGGTTCGAGAGGTTCGCCGAACCGAACTCGAACACGGCCTCCGTTCGATGAACCGAACCAAACTCGAGCCATTAGAGCCTGGCTCATCTCTAGTGCTCGCTCCGCACCATTACGTTTGTTTATCGGTGGAACACAGAGCGGACTTAGCAGTTTTGGGACAGTTTTTTGAGCATTATAACGGTCATTCTCTGCTGATGGAGGATGTAAGGGACAATTTTGATTTGGAGTTGTTCATGAATGCGGCGGGCAGCTCGAGTTTTGGGACTTTCTTCCAGGGTGAGTGGTGTGCGGATCGGTGGCCTGATTGCTGAAGTGTTGACGAGGAATGTGGCGCTATTGGAAATTTTTCCAATATTGGTGGCGCTTCATCTTTGGAGAGACCAGTTGGCGAACAAGAAGATTCGTTTTAACTGTGACAATATGGGGGTGGTGTTGGTCATTAACAAGTTTTCAGCGTCCTCTCCTCCAGTTGTTCGGGTGCTACGGGAGCTGGTGTTGGTTTGTTTGCAAATCAGTGAGTACGTTACGGCAGCTCATGTGCCAGGAGTTCAGAACCTAATAGCCGATTCCCTCTTTCATTTTTAGTGGGATCAGTTCTGGGTTTGCGCGCCAGAGGCAGAGGCCAGCGGCTTGGAATGCCAGGCACAGCTTTGGAACGTGGTCTTCAGGCAGCGGGACCACTGATTCGGGCATCCTTGTCTGGTAACACATGGACGGCGTATCAGGCAGCATGGAGTCTTTGGGAGCAGTGGTTGCATGGTTGTGGGTTTTCTGAAGAGGATCAGTTGGGAGTATTGTTGGAAAAGTTGGGGGAGGCAGGGGGTATAGGGTGGTCTTTTGCAAAGGTGAATCGCTTTAGTGCGGGCTTAGCATTTGGTTTTTGGTTACGGGGTTTACAGGATTTGACTAAGAGTTTTTGGGTAGTTCAGGCTTTGAAGGGATTTTGTAAAGGATGCAAGCCGCGGGATGGTAGATGGCCTGGGTCATTTAGTTTACTGGAACGGTTGGGTATGGCATTATGGGGGGTCTGTATATCTCCCTTTGAGGTGAGATTGTTCAGGTTAGCGTTTTCCTTGGCATTTTTTGGGGCTCTGCAAGTTGGTGAATTGGTATCACCCAGTAAGACGTCTCCCAGGGGCCTGGGTCATGGCGACATCATTGCTGTGGAAGGCGGAATTGAATTTTGGATTTGGAAATCTAAAACGGATCAAAGAGGCGCTGGTAGGCTAGTTCGTTTAGGGGTGGTTATGGCATCAGTTATGTGCCCGTTCAGGTGTCTCAGGAATTTTGAAAAGATTGACCCGAATATGGGTGGTCCCTTGTTATATCATAAGGAAGGGTACTTTTTATTGAGATACCAATTTGTGAGTGTTTTTAGGGCGTGTTTGAAGTCGTTGGGGTTAGATCTGACATCTTTCGCGTCACATTCCTTTCACATTGGGGCAGCGACAGAGGCCTCTATGTGTGGTCTGCCGGAAGAGACAGTTAAGCAGATTGGTAGTTGGAAGTCGCAGCATTTTAAGTTGTATGTCTGCCCCCAGGCAGTCGTCGGCAACTGAGCTGGGGGTGCTATCACCAGGAATCACCAGGGTTTGTAGCTTCAAGGACCTTACCATATTGCAATTTTATTTGTTATGTCTTTTGTTTAATAAATGGCTGCTATGGCCAAAATTATCCAAAGATAAATTGGTGTCTGTGTAGATATTTTAGAAAAGTAAGGGGAATGGAGGGGTGGGGTTTGGAAGGAAGACCGGAATCAACACCAGTGTCATGCTCAATGCCTCCCTGTCAACTGCAAAATAGGAATCTTCATGAGAGACTCTACTTTGGAACATTTTCATTGACTTTTTTTTTGGTGAAAGTAACTTATGCTCACTGCATAGCGCATTGTGAATTTAATTCTGCTACATATCTTTAAGGAATATACCAAATTGAAGAAGGTGGATGCTATCACCGATAGTGTCTGTTAATTTCAGCCGTTCTTACATGGCTAATCATGCACTGCTGGCTTTTAAAAACAAAATGGATTGCCAATTTACTACATCATTTTCAGCATCTCAAGCCACTGGAATACGATGCTGCATATAATGATTTGTCTCTAAGATCAGTGACAGTTTTAATTATGCAGCAGGCAAACTAGAGCGTGTGTTACTTTCAGATCTGCCATTGGAAGCTGATGAGAAATCTGCATCACCAACTTAAGTTCTTCAAAGAAACAACTAAATTTATCAATAAGAGCAAGTGTGACATTATTTAATCACCTCAGATTCAACTTGTAAAAGTACTCACCAGAATTTAACAAAGGATGGACAAAAAACAGAAATATTCATATGTTCATATCTGCTGCTGGGCTCTCTCTGGATGAGGTGGGTCCTCAAAGCCCAAGTTCCAGATGGGCACAAGGGCATCAGTGTAGAACTCAGATTAAGCAAGTGAGAAACTAGTGTGGCGCCCCTGAGTCTTCCGTCGCCACAGAGGTACTGCACCTCAGCCAGAGGTGTGGTATCCCATCCTGTGTAGGAAGGGGGTCATCTACCGGTTCACAGACAAAACCTGCACACACCAATTGGTAGGTCACACAACGGGTCAGGGTTTAAGGCAGGTATTCCTTAATGCTGAGAAGCAGCGACCAGTATACTTGGTTATGGAGCCTTAAGTCCCATTCACTGTCCTAGAAGGGTGGAGCCTGGCAGAGGGAGTGTGGAAGGAGTAAGGGGAGTAGTTGGAGGGCCAGTTAGAACCAGCCAGTTCTAGTCAGAGTGAGTTTTTCAGTCAGAGTGAGTTACAGTTGAGGGGAGTCCAGTCAGAAAGAGGCCAAGGCTGTAGTTCAAGGTGAAGATCCTGGGGTCCTGCTAGACCCAGGTGACACCAAGAGAAGGGGTTCTAGAGTGCCACGGATGTGCAAGAGGCCTCCATGGGCTTGATCCACCAAAAACACCAGGGTGGAGAAATCTGGATGCAATAACGGGGACGGTCCCCAGGCAAAAGGTAGAGAGTCATTTCTTTTAGCAATCCGACAGCCCGGGTGATTGCTGTAGGCACCCTAGGCCACAACTTGCCACCCATCTTCTGCAAGGGAGGCTTCAAAAAGACCACGGTTAGCCACCCTTTAGTCAGGACTCGGAGGCAGAGGCCTAGGACAGTCCAGTGAAGGTCAGCGCTAGAGAGACGGCCAGGAAAGGCACATTGAGGGGTGCACTGGTACTGACCCTTGACCTGTTCGGGATCAGCGGAGGCCAACAATAGTAAATTGTGGCACACCACGGGGAAATCGGTCAGCTGCAGTTTTGGAACAAACTGTGAGTAAATATCTTGACTGCAAAGCCTCATGTCTACTTCTTTGCCATCGCCCGGCACCTCAGCGCCACCATCACTACAACCACCATCATCCTTCCTGGGGCCTAGCTCCACCTGTAGGGAGCAGAAACACCTCAGCTGCCGCAACACCAGCCCCAGGAGTCTCGTCCAGCAGCTGCAGCTCTAAAGCCGCAATCCACAGGTGGCGTCATGAACTTTACTTAATATTAACTATATCTCCCATAACACAGCACAACAATGTTTTTGCTACTGAGGGTAAAACATGTGTTCTTTACTAATTTGAACATGCTGATTCCAAATATGAACTCAGAATTTGCACAGCACGTCCAGATTTTGAGTTATACTTAGAAAAGGCCATACGCCTATTCAGGCATTGTTGAAGATATTCTTACACACATTCGTTGACCTCCCCGGACCTATCCGGGCATGTCCAGACAGGTATGGGAGCTGATATCAGCACTAACCAGTTATGGCTATATGTAGGACCTATCCAGACATGTCCAGACATGTCTGGGAGCTGATGTCAGCATTAACCAGTTATGGCTATATATAGGGAGTGCTGACACCAGATTTACAGAAAACTGTTGGACAGTGTTCAATAAAGTTTTCTTTTAAAGCTAGTAGTGCGATTTATCTGGATTACAATGAATAGACGTAAATGTCTTAACGACCCGGACAATTTTTGTTATGTTTGCGGGAAATTTATTACATTTGATCAACGCAAGAATTTGACCAGAAGAGTAAGAGTTGCTTACAAGTATTATTTTGATTGTCAAGTAGGAGATCAGGATAAAAACTGGGCACCTCATGTGTGTTGCACTGTGTGCTACTCTGGGCTAACGCAATGGTTGAATGGGAAAAGAAAAGGATTGACATTTGCAGTGCCCATGGTTTGGCGTGAACAGAAAGATCATAGTTCGGACTGTTATTTCTGTATGACTAAAATTGCCGGATATTCAAAGAGAAATAAATCACAAATTGTGTACCCTGACTGTGAGTCTGCTCGTAAGCCATTACCACACGATGCGGAGAATACAGTGCCTGTTCCTCCTTCACCAGCCGCTGCTACTGAGACAGACAGTGATAGCTCAGATCCTAATAAAAAAGATGATGGCAGCGATGATGAATTTCATGCCCAAGAAGATCAAGAATATCAGAAGAGTAAGCCACACCTACTAAACCAATCTGATTTAGATGATCTGATACGAGATCTGTCGTTGTCTAAAGAGAAATCAGAACTGTTAGCCTCTAGACTTCAGGAATGGAATTTGTTACAAGAAGGCACATCAATATCACACTTTCGTTATCGACACAAAAAGTTAGCTTCATACTATGTCATGGAAAATGGTGTCTGCTTCTGTACTGATGTGAATGGGCTTATGCTAGAGTTGGGTTGTAGACATTTTCCAGATCAATGGAGACTGTTCATAGACTCTAGTAAAGCAAGCTTGAAAGCTGTTCTGTTGCACAATGGCAATGAAAAGCCATCTGTCCCCATTGCACATGCGGTTGGAATGAAAGAGACCTATGCTTCTATGCAGATCATTCTGAAATTGATTAAATATTCAGAACATCAATGGAACATTTGTGCTGACCTCAAAGTTGTTGCACTAGTCCTTGGTTTGCAGTTAGGTTACACTAAGCATATGTGCTTTCTGTGCCTATGGAACAGTCAAGATGACAACAACCATTATAAAATTAAACGGTGGCCCAATAGAGATGAACATAAGATTGGTAAGCACAATGTTCAACACGAATCACTTGTCGATCCACTTAAAGTTTATCTTCCACCTCTTCACATTAAACTAGGACTAATGAAAAATTTTGTAGTAGCAATGGATCGTCAAGGGAATGGATTTAAGTATCTGAAGGAAAAGTTTAGTGCATTGAAAACTGAGGCCAAACTCAAAGCAGGAATCTTTATTGGTCCTGAAATCCACCAACTAATCCATGATGAAATCTTCAAGAAAGAACTCACCCCACTTGAACTAACTGCATGGGATGCATTTATATTAGTAGTTCAAAACTTCCTTGGAAACGAAAGAGCAGAAAACTATGCTGAACTAATAGACAATATGCTTCAAGCATACGAAATGCATGGTGCCCGAATGTCATTGAAAATGCATTTCCTACATTCACATCTTGACTTCTTTCCTCCAAATATGGGTAATGTCAGTGACGAACATGGTGAGAGATTCCACCAGGACATTTCTACTATGGAAAAAAGATACCCAGGTTGCTTTAACCCCAACATGATGGGCGATTACTGCTGGTTTTTGCAACGGGCCACTAGGACCACTCACAAGCGCAAAAGCAAGTGCCTGAAGCACTTTTAAAAGTACTCTGCTGAGTTCAAGGCGATTTCTTAAGCTACTATAAGTGATTTTTAAGTTTTTTGGTTTATTTACCTATACTTCTTTTTCAATAAAAATGATAATACATGTTGTGAAACTGTGGGACATAACGATTCTGTATCTTTATTAATTGCTTATTTTAATTTTCACAAAAATTGGAATAACTTAATATCCTGACGTGCTACAAAAAAACTAACTTCAGATTTGGATTCAGCGCATTCGATTTAGTATAGCACACATGGTTTTTGCCAAGTAGCAGACAAAAAGTGTTTATTTGTTGTTCTGTGTAATCATTCTGCCTTTATTATTGAGACTCCGCCAGGGTCATGGAGCCGGACCCCTGCCACTGCTGACGTCCTCGGACTAGTCTGGCCCAGTTCCGAGTACCCCCGGCCATGGAGCGGGCATGTCACTGGCAGATGAAAGCATGTAAACCACAGGTAGGTAGATGGATGAAGAACTGTAAAGGGTGCTTTACACGCTGCGACATCGCTAACGATATATTGTCGGGGTCACGGTGTTTGTGACGCACATCCGTCATTAGCGACATCGCCCCGTGTGACAGCTAGGAGCGATAATCAACGAGCGCAAAAACATCAAAAATCGTTGTTGGTTGACACGTCGCTCCTTTTCATAATATCGTCGGTGTTTGTCGTTCCTGCGGCATCACACATCGCTATGTGTGACATCACAGGAACAACGAACATATCCTTACCTGCATCCACCGGCAATGAGGAAGGAGGGATTTGGGCGGGATGTTCCGGCCGCTCATCTCCGCCCCTCCTCTGCTATTGGGCGGCCACTTAGTGACGCCGCTGTGACGCTGAACGAACCTCCCCCTTAAAGGAGAGATTGTTTGGTGTCTACAGCGATGTCGCTAAGCAAGTATGTGTGTGTGATGCTGCCGTAGCGATATTGTTCGCTACTGCAGCGATCACCCCCATGACGAAACAGCAACATGGGCGGGTGCTATCGCACACAACATCGCTAGCTATTGCTAGCGATGTCGCAGCGTGTAAAGCACCCTTAAGCTTCAGGCAGCCAGAAGATATCCTGGAGACTGGAGACAGATAGCAGACAAAACACTGGAGTAACTAGAAATTCTTAATACCATGGAATCGCAGGTGGATCGGAGACGTCCTGAAGGCCACAGACTAAAGCCTGCTTTACACCAGGCAATCTATCGTGCGATAGATCGTCGGGGTCACGGTTTTTGTGACGCACATCCGGCATCGCTGGCGATGCCGGCCTGTGTGACACCTCCTAGCGACGCAGTATCGCTCACAAATCGTGAGTCGGGTACTGCTCGTTAGGTTCCATAATATCGGTTACTTTAGTTGACCATCGTTTCCGTGGTAGCACACGTCGCTCCGTGTGACACCACGGGAACGATGAGCAGCTCACCTGCCTCCCGCGGTCGCCGCCGTCTCTATGTGGAAGGAAGGAGGTGGGCGGGATGTTTACGTCCCGCTCATCTCCGCCCCTCCGCTTCTATTGGCCGGCGCCCGTGTGACGTCGCTGTGACGCCGAACGTCCCTCCCACTCCAGGAAGTGGACGTTCGCCGCCCACAGCGAGGTCGCACGAGAGGTAAGTATGTGTGACGGGGTTTACTAACTTTGTGCGACATGGGCAGCGATTTGCCCGTGACGCAAAAAGGACGGGGGCGGGTACGATCGATTGTGAAATCGCACAATCGGTCGTACCATGTAAAGCAGGCTTAAGGCCTCTGCCGCACTCACGTGGAAATCACGCACGTGCCGCGAGACATGTATTTTCCCTGCGTGTTGCGTGTGGTAAGTACATGTCTCCGGTCCGTGCAGTCCACGTGTGTTCTTCATGTGCTATCCGCGATAACACATGGAGAACCGGTAATTTGCACACTCAGGTGGTCCGTGCTGCTGTCCAGGGCTCTGATATTCAGCTCCAGCCCCGCCCACTGCCCGCTGATGCCGCTTCCAGCCGAGCGGAGGGGTGGAGATTAGAGCCCGTGACAGCAAGCCCACCTCCTTTACATGCTCATAACGAGGGGTGGACGGCAACAACTGTTTGCAGCGGAAGATTCTGCAGGGCTGGTGGAGGTGAGTATGTGTTTTTTTTTATTTTAAAATAATGACACATGTTTCTCTGGCGCGTGTCACACGGACTGCATCCACACTACATCCGTGTGGTACGGGTGCGGGCCATGTGACACCCGTGCTGCCGGAGAACACGTGGACATATCAGCGTGCGAAACACACGGACACACAGAAGTACGGAACGGACACACGTTCCATTCCTAAATACTTATGTGTGTCCAAACAATTATGAAATCATATGTCCACGTGTGTACGTGTCTCCGGTATGTGAAAAAACTGCCAAAAACGTACCGGAGGCACGAAAGTGTGACAGAGGCCTAACATGTAGGAGAGGTCCTAGAAGACAAGAAACAGGTAGCAGACAAAACTTTGGAGTAGCCAGAAAGTCTGAATACTATAAAAGACGTAGGAAGACAGGAGATGTCCTGGAGACTACAGACAATCAACATGCATTGACAAACCAAAAAGTCCTGGAAACATTGAAGTCTTAATACCAAGAGCCAAGTGAGTGTCTTGTAAGGCCTTATATAGGCCTAGGTAGAAAATCACATGGAAGTGTAGCACCCACGGGGCAAGGGGTTCAATACTTGTTGCCGGGCCTAGTGATGTCGGGTCTGGGGATCTCACGGGTGGCCTTTTTGCCTGGTTTCGTGGCCCCTAGGTGTACAATAAGGAAGGGGGCAATGATAATAGAGGATGTTTCGTGGCGACATCTGCAGTATGCAGCCAGGGAATAGCCGCCACTGCTGTCACTCTCCTCAAGGGCTGATGGTCGTAGCAGCTAAGATGTTTCTGCTCCCCACAGGTGGAGCAGGCCCCAAGGGAGGAGGATGAGGGTAGTAGTGATGGTGGGTACCGAAGCATGGGGCGCCTGTGCCGGAAAGGAAAGATGGACACAGTCTCTGTGGGTTCAAGGTTTCTTTACTCACAGTCCTGGTTTTACCAGGGAGATGCCGGTCACTGCTGTGATCGGCCCCAGTCGATCCCGAGCAATTCAAGGTCACTGCTGGTGTTCCCACTGTGAGTCCTTTCTGGTCGGGGTCCCTCCAATCCCGGTATATGTGGAATATGGAACGGTCTGCGGCTATTTCCTGCACTCTACGCAGACCCTGGAATCTCGTGTAGCTGTAGAGAACCTGGGCCGAGCAGCTTGCTCCAAGCCACGGGTTTTGTAGTGCTCCCAGAAGTGTGAAGGTAGAGAGAATATGACTTTCACGCAATCCCGACTGTGCTCCTCACCCCAAGCTATTGCCAGGGGCTAACTGACTATGTGTGAAGATGCTCCTTCCTTTTTCCCCAAGTGGTGCCCACCCCCAGGTGGATCTCCTAGTGACTGGGAAAGAACCATGCTTCGTGATGGCCACCCCCTGTCTATCCCAGGCTATCCCCCCGGTGGGAAGCACCTAACGGTTTGTGGTTTGTGAATGTGAGAAACACCAGTGATTAACCTCTCCTTACTTGGGATAAGTACTACATCTTGAGGGAGATGCAGTACCCTGTGGCGACTGAAGCCTCAGGGACACCACAGGAGCATGCCAGGCTACATGCAAAGCTTGATGTGGAGCACAAGAAAGCTTAGCCGACCAGGATGAATCGAGCAAAGCTGAGACCTGGAACTAGTGTGTAACAGCTGCATTGTGGCTGTTGGTGACTTGCAAGCTCCGTGTCACATACAGCATGATGTGGAGCACATGGATAATAGTGACAAGGATGAGCAGCAGCAGCTGGATTTGGATGAAGATAGTTGGAAAAACAGGGGATGATGCTGACACAATGATAATGACAACAATACTGACAATGAAGACAAACCATTGCAAAGCCATATGAAAAGTGAAATAAGGGAGCCCTGGCTGATGCTTCATGAGAAGCTGTATGCTGGAATATTTGTGGGAGGACTGGCACATTTTTACTTTCAAACAAAGAAGTGATTATTGGACAGTAATAATTTTAGACTCTTGCTATAAAGATAAAATGTAGAGGAATTTTATCTATTCCAAAAGAGAGCCTAAATTAGTGTATTACCGGAATATGCTATGTTCTCTGCTGGATGAAGCTTCGCACAGCTGACACCCACCAACCTCATGGCTGATAATGAGACCAATCTCCACTGTTTGTGACAAATAAACTGCAGGCAAAAAAAATTGCAATGTGCGTACAGCAAATTTGCATTCTCATAGACTTTGCTGGGAAGTCAAAAGTAAGAACTTTCTGACAACAAAACTGCATTTCTGAATGCATCAATACCAAATATGCATATTTTCTATTTTCAACGGGGCAAAAGGGGGTGATTGGAACTTTTGGGGGTTTTTTTCTTATTTTTTAAAAAGCTTGTTTTTTTTTAACTTTTGTTGTATTTACTAGTTCTCTTAGGGGATTTGAAGCTGTGATTATCTGATCACTTGTGCTGTACAGAGCAGTACTTCAGCACTGCTTGTATAGCAAAAATCACGATCTCCTATGAATACCGGCTCACAGCCGATGTTCACAGAAGGATCAAAATTACAAAAGCTAATTCCTATCTGTCATGACAACCCATTAGCACCCCGCTATCATGTCAATGGTGCACCGATTAGAGTGGGAAATGACACATGGTAAATTCCGCTGTCATAGATAGCGGGATTTAACTGGTTAACAGTGGTTGGTACATGCACATGATGGCTAGTTAAATCAGCAGTCATATGCAGGAAAATATGTGGGCTCAGTATGCTAAGCCCGCATCAAACCAAGGGACAAGATATATGATGTACATCATATGTTGTGAAGGGGTAAATGAAGAAATACATTTTGGATCGATATTAAATAAGCAAAGAACACAGATTTTGATAATCCACAAACATTGATAATTTGTCCACAATTCCTTGAAAACAGTAAAGGGTGCTTTACACGCTGCAATATCGATAGCGATTGCTAGCGATGTCGAGCGCGATAGCACCCGCCCCCGTTGCACTTGCGATATGTGGTGATCGCTGCCTTAGTGAACATTATCGCTATGGCAGCGTCACACGCACATACCTTGTCAGCGACATCGCTGTGACCGCCGAACAATCCCTCCCTCAAGGGGGAGGTGTGTTTGGGGTCATAGCGACGTCACTGCGGCGTCACTAAGCAGCCGGTCAATAGAAGCGGAGGGGCAGAGATGAGCGGGACGTAACATCCCGCCCACCTCCTTCCTTCTGCATTGCCGGCGGGACGCAGGTAAGGAGATGTTCGTCGTTCCTGCGGTGTCACACATAGCGATGTGTGATGCTGCAGAAACGAGGAACAACATCGCCACTGCCCAAACAACGATATTTTGTTTTAGAACGACCTCTCCAAAACCAACGATTTTTACCACTTTTGGGATCTTTGAAGATCGCTCGTACGTGTCACACACTGCGATGACGCTAACGGTGCCGGATGTGCGTCACAAACACCGTGACCCCGACGATATATTGTTAGCGATGTCGCAGCGTGTAAAGCACCCTTTAGTCTTTTTCTGTGTGCACTGCCTGTATATAGACACCAGCAAGCAGGCATCAGACCCCAAAAGGGGACTGAATTTACCCCTTTCACATCAGTGAGTGGCTATTCTATATTTTTTTGAAACATATCTAATGTATCTGAGCAGATATTGGTCATACTGCAATATCCTCTCATTCCCTGATACATGAAATAAGTACAGATCTTAGCTTAGGGTATCAATCTTAGAAATTGAGCCCAATCTGAATGATATTAGGACTACCGTACAACACTGTTTTGCTACTAAAGATCCAAAGAAGAAAAACACCTATTTGACCCTATAGATCTTAAAAACATATTAAATAAATTGTGATAAGCACTTACAGTGGGTACGGAAAGTATTCAGACCCCTTTAAATTTTTCACTCTTTGTTTCATTGCTGCCATTTGGTAAATTCAAAAAAATTCATTTTTTTCTCATTGATGTACACTCTGCACCCCATCTTGATAGAAAAGAAAACAGAAATGTAGACATTTTTGCAAATGTATTAAACAGAAAAACTGAAATATCACATAGTCATAAGTAGATGAGTAAAAAGCTGTGGAGAAGAAGCGCAATAGGGTTTTACCCCAATAACACACGGGGTAGAGACAGGGAGCAGTAATACTCACCAAGTGAAGTTGTGAAAGTCACAACTACTATGCAGGCATGGAAAGTTTTGATCAAGGCAGCAGCAACCCAGACTGCAGATAACACAGAACAATAGAGGAAAATAGGGTTTTTTTGAGCTGCGCCAATGATCACTTCTCAGGTATTCAGATTAATGGATCTTTATTTTGCACAGATCTACGCGTTTCTGGAGTCTCAGCTCCCTTCCTCAGGACCATCAGGCATAAGAACACATCAAATTGATGTGTTCTTATGCCTGATGGTCCTGAGGAAGGGAGCTGAGACTCCAGAAACGCGTAAACCTGTGCAAAATAAAGATCCATTAATCTGAATACCTGACATAGTCATAAGTAGTCAGACCCTTTGCTCAGACACTCATATTAAGTCACATGCTGTCCATTTGCTTGTGATCCTCCTTGAGATGGTTCTACTCCTTCATTGGAGTCTAGCTGTGTTTAATTAAACTGATATGACTTGATTTGGAAAGGCGCACACCTGTCAATATAAGACCTCAAAGCTCACAATGCGTGTCAGACCAAATGAGAATCATGAAGTCAAAGGAACAGCCCAAGGAGCTCAGAGACAGAATTGTGGCAAGGCACAGATCTGGCCAAGCTTACAAAAACATTTTGTTAGTGCTCAAGGTTCCTAAGAGCACAGCGGCCTCCATATTCTTTAAATAAAAGAAGTTTGGGACCACCAGAACTCTTCCTAGACCTGGCAGTCCAGCCAAACTGAGCAATCGTGGGAGAAGAGCCTTGGTGAGAGAGGTAAAGAAGAACCCCAATATCCCTGTAGCTGAGCTCCAGAGATGCAGTAGGAAGATGGGAGAAAGTTCTAAAAAGTCAACTATCACTCCCTCCACCAATCAGGCCTTTATGATAGAATGGTTTAACAAAAGACTCTCCTTAGTGCAAGACAAATGAAAGCCTGCATAGAATTTGCAAAAAAATACAATAAGGACTCCCAGACTATGAGAAATAAGATTCTCTGGTCTGATGAGATTAAGATAGAACTACCTAAGTGATATTCTAAGCGGTATGTGTGGAGAAAACCAAGCACTGCTCATCAGTTGCCCAATACAATCCCAACAGTGAAACATGGTGGTGGCAACATCATGCTATGGGGGTGTTTTTCAGCTGCAGGGACAGGACGACTGGTTGCAAATGAAGGAAAGATGAATGCGGCAAAGTACAGAGATATCCTGGAAAAAAACCTCTTCCAGAGTGCTCTGGACCTCAGATATGGCCGAAGGTTCACCATCCAACAAGACAGTGACCCTGAGTACACAGCTAAAATAACAAAGGAGTGGCTTCAGAACAACTCTGTGACCCTTCTTGACCGGCCCAGCCAGAGCCTTGACCTAAACCCAATTGAACATCTCTGGAGAGACCTGAAAATGGCTGTCCACCAATGTTCAACATCCAACCTGATGGAACTGGAGAGGATCTGTAAGGAAGAACGGCAGAGGATCCCCAAATTCTGGTGTGAAAAACTTGCTGAATCATTCCCAAGAAGACTCATGGCTGTACTAGCTCAAAAGGGAGGGTGCTTTTGTCGCGGGAGGAGGGGCCGCGCTTGCTACGCTCGGGTCCGCGGCTGCTGCTGCTGCTCGGTGGCTCGAGTGGTGGGCCGGACCCGGGGACTCGAGCAGCGCTCCTCGCCCACGAGTGAAAAGGGGGTGGTTTGTTTTGGGAGATAGTTCGTGACGCCACCCACGGGTCGTGGTGATGATGGGCACCACCGCTGCTGGTGACGGGGATCCTGGGACTGATGGTAGGGAGCAGCTAGGATGTTGTCCCCTCCGTGGGTAGGGGTTGGTGATCCCGGGGCCCGGTGGTGTAACGGGGAGGCAGGATGGCTGGGGTGCAGGGTTGCAGGGACAGCGTGGCGCGGTGCCAGATGCACACAGTCTCTGATAAACCAAACGGCTGGATGGACGGGTCCTGCAGCCGGCTGTAGTATTTGTGCTCTCCCTGGACAGGGTGATGGTGGCTGTCTTTCCCTGCACCTTGTTAGAATGTTCTGACTCCTGTGGTTGCCCACCGGTAGTCCGCTCCCCGGCGTATAGGTACCGAAGGAGCCTGTTTTGCCCGCAGATGCTGGCCCTTGGTTCTCTAGCCTATGGCGGTAGCTGTGTATCTTCACGGTGTAGACTGTTGCCTTCTGTCGGGTCTTGGGTGTAAGGAAACCCCTGGGGTTCCGGTCACTTTCGGATTTGACCATTGTCGGCGGCTCCAAGCCTAGTCGGGGTCCGATGGCCCTGCCTTTGTGCTTAGCTTCACTCCGTTCCCCGGTGCGGTACCGGCGGGCCACCGCCCGACCCCGGTCCTACGGTTCCACAGAGATCCACTAACTCCTGCAGATGGCCACCACCGTCTGCCAACCTTGCTGCCAGTGCCTGGGCTCCTACCTAGACACTAACAGGTTCTGTCCTCTCACTTTCACCTCCAAACTGAACTGACTGCTTTTCCCACCTCCAGACCTGTGAACTCCTCGGTGGGTGGGGCCAACCGCCTGGCTCCGCCCCACCTGGTGTGGACATCAGACCCTGGAGGGAGGCAACAAGGGTTTTTGTCTGACTGGTGTGGACTATCCAGGAGAGGGTGTGTGTGTGTTGTTATGTCTGTGACTACCTGGCTAGTCCAGGGTGTTACACTTTTACCTAATACTGAGCAAAGGGTCTGAATACTTATGACCATATGATATTTCAGTTTTTCTTGTTTAATAAATTTGCAAAAATTTCCACATTTCTGTTTTTTTTCAGTCAAGATGGGGTGCAGAGTGCACATTAATGAGAAATAATGAACTTTTTTGAATTTACCAAATGGCTGCAATGAAAGAAAGAGTGAAAAATTTAAAAGGGTCTGAATACTTTCTGTACCCACTGTATATGAGGTGAAATCTTAAAAGATATTTGTAGTTCTGCACACCTCAGAGTTAGCTCCACCCATTTGACAATTACTGTCAGTAAGATGATTTTTAGATGCTCTCCTGTTTGTATATTCTATATGTAAATATACAAGTGAATGTGTTTTAATTACATTTACGTACAATAGAAGGTTATAATTAGTTGGGTGAGTTCATGGCTACAGTGAGTATTATGTATACAATTATTTTCACAGTGTTTTAAACTTTTTAATAAATTCCAGTCATCAAGAAGACCCCTATTTTCTGCACAACAAAGGCCCCAAGGTAGAAAGAATTCCCCCCTGTGTATGGAGACTAGTATGATCTGACATTAATAATAACCTAATGTTATCTTTTCAAGACAGTTTGATAAAACTTGGACAAAGTGTTCTGAATCAATAATTGTTTTTTGTCTAATATTCTGGTATAATGGAACAAATCTCTGCTAAAAGCAACAAGCTGTGACATAGCCGGTAATCATTCACTGGTTCTGCACACAGCTAAAATTCTGCTGAAGACAATGGAATCTGGAATAGTTCAGATTTTTTTTGGTAGAAAATGCTGTTTTTAGTCATAAAACTGAAATCTGTTCATTCCGAACATTCAAACACAGCATTTTACAAAGCAATATGGGCTGCAATAAAGTAGAACTAATGAGTGCAACCAATACAACATTGTAATATTTACTACATCAAAACAACAATAAAAAGGGACAGGAGAGTGGGAAGAGGGTATCCAGTTGGTGAAATTAGTATTGAACATGTCACACATTTCTAAGTGAATATATTTCTAAAGCCGCTATTCAGATTAATTTCTCTGCAGGTGTCGGTAACAACTTCCTAGTCTGGTTTCTGGCTAATTGTTTAATTATTGAGTTAGGCAAATCATTCCTAGATCCCAGCAGACACTTCTTATATTTTCAGATCTGACTTAGTAGTAGCACGTGTGCTATATACTTCTAAGTGCAATATTTTCAAAGTGTCATGGCAGTTAAACTTGGCAGTTGGACAGGGCAGGAGACAGGTAAGCTGTGCTAGATATTTTAGCATGCATGCTTCTTATTCAGTTGTACTGCTTTATTATTCATATCGATTTGCTTCAAATATGTTTTAGCTGCTGCTTTCTCTCACATCTACTTAACATATTCTTTGCACACTCGCCACATTAGCCCCTCTTTTCTCTCCTCTCCCCTCCCATGTACAATGTTGAGTCTCTACTGACAGTTATCAAATACTCCAAACCAGCAACTACCACCATATAGTGCATAAAACGTTCACTCGAATCATTGGTCCTCCTGCTTTCTCTCCTGTTTCTCCTTCTAGTCACTGGTGACATCACCACCAAGTCTGGGTCTCCTTCCACTCGTATTTATAAATCTCTGTCTGCTGCACATAGAAACCCTGCTGATCTTCTTTACATTCAATGCATGCTAGAGAAACATAGGTATATCCCCTAAGATAGTAGAGCAATGGAGTGCTTATACATGAAAAGGAACCAACAGGATAAGGTCCAAATCAGGGCCTGAAACAATAGTATGTAACACCACCAGCGAATACATAGCATAATCTCAAATAAAGAAAAAAAAATAATTCATACAATGGTGGAGATTGGCACCTGAAGGACCTACCTGTGGTATGTATAGCACCCAAGGAAGGGAGTCTGTCAGCCTCACATGTGGATCTTAGGGGATATACCTATGTTTCTCTGGTAATTTATATGACCATTAGGGATATAATCAAACTATCCTGTTCCCCGCACAGAAATTAAGGAGTAGCCTGTCTCCCTCCCTGTGACCTTCTTTTCTCTGTCTCATTTAATTGGATTTTAACTATGTATGTATAACCACTAACTGCAATCACATGTGATTTCCAGTATTTTGTATTTGTTGTAATAATACCCACAATCGCGAACAAGATTTCTCCCGTGCATCCCCCATACTCTGGAATGCTCTACCTCAGCACATCAGACTCTCACCTACCGTGGAAAGCTTCAAGAGGAACCTCAAGACCCACCTCTTCCACCAAGCCTACAACCTACAATAGCCCTCAGTCCAGTAGACCACTGCGCAACCAGCTCTCTCCTCACCTCCTGGACCATCACCCATTCCCTGTAGACTGTGAGCCCTCGCGGGCAGGGTCCTCTCTCCTCCTATACCAGTCTGTTTTGTACTGCTAATGATTGTTGTACGTATACCCTCTTTCACTTGTAAAGCGCCATGGAATAAATGGCGCTATAATAATAAATAATAATAATAATAATAATAAAAACTATACTTTTTTCACAATTGTGGTGCAGTAGTTCTTACTCCAAAATAACATGGTAAATACCCCCCCTTGCTCACAAGTTTTTGTATGTGATTGTCATCAGCAGCGTCATCCAAGTACCCGCCCATAATCTCGTGCCCGCACTTTTCCCTCTGCCTCCACCGTTATGGGCAAGCGCTGGCCATATGAACCTACGTCACCTATTACCGCAGGCGCGAGATTATGGGCGGGTACTTGGATGACGCTGCTGATGACAATCACAGCGAAGCCCATAATCTCGCGCCTGCGCAATCACCTCACCAGTGGTCATGCTTTACACAGTGCTGTCCCGTGATAGTGCCACTGGGCATGCGCGAGACCTCGGGAGCACTGGGCGGCGTCCTCATGTATGGAAATGAGCAATGGGGGACGGCGAAAAGCAGCAGGAGGCGAATAATGGACGCAAGACAGCCCGCCCCCGTGACCATAAAAAAACATTTGCATACAAAAAGGTAAGACTTTATAAAGCATTTATTTAGGTCTCAAAGGGGGCAGAATAACAACAGGAACCTTTATAGATTGCAGCCCAGGAGCTGCAGAGGGGATTATTTTAGGTTTATTGCGAAATTTCTGCTGACAGGTTTCCTATAACCTACCTATACCTGATATTGATAAACTAAAAGCAGTGGATGTGTAAGTTAAACTGACTGGTGAAAAAGAAATTCATGCAAAAATTATAACTTAATTAAAAGTTAAATCTTTATTAGAGTGAATTTAAAATCATCAGACAACAGGGAACGTCTTCTGTGATGAGACTATATATATCCTAGAAAACCATGGGAAGTTAGCGCATATAAGGTGCAAAATAAATGCAGCATGGAGATGAAGTGAGGCACATGTAATTAATAATGGATAAATATCCCCCCAAAAGTGTATGCACTAAAACAGCCCATAGTTCTATAACACCCCTAGCAACACAAACATGCAATAAATAATAGCTGATAATAAAACAGAGATTGTGTGCACTAAAATACTGCAGATACAAATCACGGGTGCCACATCATGCAGACAAGAAAATACATATAAGAAGGATAAAAGCTCCACATGTAATTATGTGCACACCAAGAAGTAAACATGACAATACCTAAAAATCTGAAGCTGTATTAAATGCCAATCACAGCAAAGATAAAAACATTTAAAATGACACAAAAAAGCCCCCATACTCCACATAATTGCCGTAATAGACAGTATAATTATACAATATAAACCCCTACAGCGGCGAATAACAGGATACAACAGCAGAAGCTCACACATACGGTATGTATATGCAATATATATATATATATATATATGTGCTGCCCCATGCCAGCAGCCATGCTGCTCGGATACGGAACTGCGATATGGCTCGAGGGACTCTACCGGACCTGGGGGTCGCGCGAACACTTCGAATAAAAGGGGGACGTATTTGTACGGATGTTGTTGAGAACTGTCTGTGACGCCACCCACAGTGTGTGGTGAGATGTAGCACCACCACTGCTGTTGTGGGACTCCCAGGGGACGTTGGGCTGGCAGCTGGATGTTAACCCCTCCGTGGGTAGGGATGGATGCCCCGGGGCCCAATGTCTCTGTGCAGGGGATGGTAATGGCAGGGGCCAGTGCACCCGGTCAGGCCGGGGATGTTACTCACGGTTGAATAAATCACACAAGTCCTTTGATAAAATAAGGTGATGGTGGCTGGCTGCCGTGGGCGGGGGTCTATTTCTGGTCCCAAACCCGGGCCGGTGGTCAATGCCCCTTTCCTCTGCACTTTGTGTTTTCTGTGATGGACTTCCCGGTGTGTAACGCGGGAGTCCGCTCCCGGTCCTTTGGTTGGGAGCCGTGCCTGTCTGACGCTAACCCGTGGGATCTACCGGGCCCTGGCGGATGCCCTATCCCTCTTGATGGGTGGTTGTCTACTTTTCAGGACTTAGGTTGGGACAGGACCTAAAATCCTGCCCTCAATTAGTTAATTAGCTAGGCCGTTGGTGCCGGTCCTGACTTCAAGGTCCAAGTATCCCTTTTGTGCATAGTTTCTCTGGTGTCGGTACCGGCGGGCTACAACCCTGCCCCGGTCAACCTCGGATCTCCGGCAGCCGTATTCCCGTCTCCTGCTGGAACTAACCACTGTCTGCCACCTAGCCTGTATGCCGGGGCTCCAACCTCAATGCCTGTCAACTTCAACTCCTCACTTCAACTCCTAAACTTCTCCTCTACTCCGCCAAACTTGACTACTCGTTTCCCCACCCCGGGTTCTCCAGACTCCTAGGTGGGTGTTTTCCTTCTGCCTGGTCCCGCCCACTGGTGTATCTGTCCTTCCCTGAGTGGGTGACTAGGATTTTGTCGGCTGATTTAACCCTGTGTGGGAGAGGCGTTATGCGAGGGCCTGTACTGTGTGACTACCTGGTTTTACCAGGGCGTTTTATATATATATACGCAGGGGATGGATATTTCAGCAAGACAATGATCCAAAACACTGCTCCAAATCTACTGAGGCATTCATGCAGAGGAACAATTACATTGTTCTGGAATGGCCATCCCAGTCCCCAGACCTGAATATCATTGAACATCTGTTCGATGATTTGAAGCGTGCTGTCCATGCTCGGCGACCATCAAACTTAACTGAACTGGAATTGTTTTGTAAACAGGAATGGTCAAATATTCCTTCATCCAGGAACTCATTGAAAGCTACAGGAAGCAACTAGAGGCTGTTATTTTTGCAAAAGGAGGATCTACAAAATATTAATGTCAGTTTTATGTTGAGGTGCCCATACTTTTGCACCGGTCAAATTTTGTTTAAATGCGGATTGCACATTTTCTGTTAGAACAATAAACCTCATTTCAATCCAGAAATATTACTGAGTCCATCAGTTATTAGATATATGAAACTAAAATAGCTGTTGCAAAAACCCAAATTGTTATAAAGAAAAAAGGTTACCATTAATAGGGGTGCCCAAACTTTTTCATATGACTGTATATATGTATATATATATTGTGACGTAGCGACCACCAACGTGGTAAATGATCGCTATATGTCACAGTGGAGAAGGTATCTGCGATATCTAGACGAGAAAGGTTGCTATGGGACTTGTAGTCCACAAAGGCTTCTTGCTACACATAAGGGTCAGGTTCCCTTTAATAATCCCAAGGTGCTCTGTAGGGCTGAGATTCACAGACCTCCACCTGTGGGTGTGGCTCGAGGGGTTAAAGCAATCCAGTCTCAGAACCTGGGTGGAGTGTGTCTAGGGCAGTCTAGATAGAGACTGTAGGGCCGAACCTCTCCTGGAGGAGACACAGACCCGTGGTCTGCAGAGGGCCCTGGGGCCGAGAAGGAACCTCAGCTAGAGGTGTCTGCTACCGGGTGCCAGAGAGAGAGGAAAGTGGTTAACTTCCACTATGAACTTGTAATAGGGTCTGCTCTGCAAGCTGCAGAGCCGGAAGCCTGGAAAAGCTCCTGGCCGGCGTGGAGCGCTTATAAGTTTGTGGACCCTCCTGGAACAGCCGAACGGGGCATAGTAAGACCGTCTCCTGCGGCAAGGGGTGACGGTGACCCGTATGGACGGTGCATAACCCAGCTGTGTTCCGGAGGAATTTACATGTACAGCAAGGAGAATAAAGCTGTTTGGATCGGACTATTTGAGTCACGGCGTCTTTGTAGTCCTGGGGGACCCCCACCCCGCTACAATATATATATAAAAAAAACAAAAAGCCAGCACCAAATGTGCACTTCAGCACTAAACATTCCAAACTGTACTTATTATAAAAATGTTGAGATTTTTGGCAAAAAATTGCAATTTCTTGAGCTGCCTCGCCACGTCACGGCAAATGTCATTTGAGGCAGTCCTATACTAAAATATTTTTATAAAATGTGCCATACGGCCTCACATATGAATAGTAGAACTGCTCTTAGCAGCACTCACCTGGTCTATTTCGATCCCGTACCCATGACTGAGTCATGGCTGTGGGCGGGACAGGTCCAAGCAAATGCTGCATGAAGTAAATAGCCTGTGGACAAAGCCTGATGACTTAATGTGAACAGTCACCAACCGCCAAAATCTAGACAGATGGAATACATCCCAAATTGGGGTGCATAGCAAGGTGGAGGTCAACCACCGACCACTTCAATGAAGAAAAAACAAAAAGCCAGCACCAAATGTGCACTTCAGCACTAAGCATTCCAAACTGTACTTATATATACATATATATACATATACTAGAAGGTGGTCCGATTCTAACGCATCGGGTATTCTAGAATTGACGTATTGGGTAGTTAATGTATGATTTTTGTTATATATATATATATATATATAGATGTTGTTGTGTGTAGTTGCCAGTGTTTGCGTAGGGCACTGTAAATGTTCTGGGTGTTGTCTGGGTGTGGGGGTGTGTGACAGCGGTGTTATATGTGTGTTGCGTTGTGTGTGGTGTGTGTTGCGTTGTTTGTGGAGCGCTGTGTGTCTGCAGCGTTCTGTGTGTGTGGTGCTGTGTGTGTTGCGCGGTTTGTGTGGGTGTGGAGTGCGTGTGTGTGTTTTGGGGGGAGGTATGTTTTGTGCAGTGTGTGGGTTGCGCAGTATGTGCGTATATTTATGCATGCCGCGGTGTTTGTGTGTTGGGTGTTGTGTGTGTGCGGCGTTGTCTGTGTGTGTGGGTGTCTGTGTAGGGGGGGTTTGTGATTCCCAGTGTGTGTGTGGTGTGTTGTGCAGTGCGCGTGTGGTGGTGTGTGTGTGTTTTGGGGGGAGGTGTGCACCCCTCATCGTGCTCCATCCCTCATGCTGCGCACCCCTCATCGTGCTCCATCCCCCATGCTGCGCACATCCCATCGTGCTCCATCCCCCATTCTGTGCATCTCCCATCGTGTTCCATCCCCCATGCTGCGCACCCCCCATCATACTCCATCCCCCATGCTGCGCACCCCCATCGTGCTTCATCCCACATGCTGCGCACCCCCCATCGTGCTCCATACCCCATGCTGTGCACCCCCTATTGTACTCCATCCCCCATGTTGCGCACCCCCCATCGTGCTCCATCCCCCATGCTGCGCACCCCCCATCGTGCTCCATCCAACATGCTGCGCACCCCCATCGTTCTCCATCCCCCATGCTGTGCACCCCTCATCGTGCTCCATCCCCTATGCTGCACACCCCCCATCGTGCTCCAATCCCCATGCTGCACACCCCCCATCGTGCTCCATCTTCCATGCTGCACACCCTCCATTGTGCTCCATCCTCCATGATGCGCACCCCACATTGTGCTCCATCCCCCATGCTGCGCACCCCTCATCGTGCTCCATCCCCCATGCTGCGCACCCCTCATCGTGCTCCATCCCCCATGCTGCGCACCCCTCATCGTGCTCCATCTCCCATGCTGCACACCCCCCATCGTGCTCCATCCCCCATGCTGCACAACCCCCATCATGTTACATCTCCCATGCTGCGCACCCCCCATCGTGCTCCATCCTCCATGCTGCACATCCCCCATCATACTCCATCCTCCATGCTACACACCCCATCGTGCTCCATCCCCCAAGCTGGGGCCGCAGGGGGTGGGTCCGAGCGTGGCACCGTGTGCCAGGGGCGGGGCTGAGCGGGCGAGGCATCAGCGTATGCCGGCTCCCTGCACATGTGTACCGGGAGCCGGTGTACGCTGGTAACCATGACACACATCAGGTAACTAAGGGAAGCGCTTCCTATAGTTACGCGATGTGTATCATGGTTACCAGGGTACACCGGCTCCGTCACGATTCCAGAATCGCAAGGTTATGTCCGCCGGGGATGGGGCCGAGTTTGCCAACGTGTGGCAGGGGCGAGCGGGCGAGGCGTCAGCGTATGCCGGCTCCCTGCATATGTGTACCGGGAGCCGGTGTACGCTGGAGCTGGGCTGAGCGGGCGAGGCATCATCGTATGCCGGCTCCCTGCACATGTGTACCGGGAGCCGGTGTATGCTGCAGCGGGCGATGCGTGCGGAGGGCCGGGGCGAGCGGCTAATCCATGTGGGGGGCGGGGCCAGGCCGAGGCGAGCGGACAATCCGTGGGGGGCGGGGCCAGGCTGAGCCCAGCGGCCAATCCGACAGTTGTCACTGTAACGACACTGTCACGGTGACACAATTTTGGAGCAAGACAGACAGACAGACAGACAGAATAAGGCAATTATATATATAGATATATATATACTGTACATATATGTCACACAAAAGAGATGGTAATAGCCTCAATTAACCACCATTTAATAATGATATATAACAATAATAGTAAGGCAATTCACCCTCATTAGGGGAACCCAATCCTCAAATAAGTAATATAATTGAGTGATGTGATAGAGAGGCCGGAATCAGCCAGGGTCAGGAAATATTATACCCAAGGTGAGAACTCCCAAGCTGGGGCATACAGAGGTAGATGTTGCCCTTAACAGAGACAAAAGCAGTGATGCAAGTGGACCTACCCAGAAACCCGCTGGTGTGTGTGCTGGGTTATGTGGATGAAGTGGGGGTGGATGAACAAGAGAAACTGGCAGTGGCACGATTGTTGTATGCAGCAAGTAAACTAATTGCCTTGTATTGGCTATCTGAAAAAGCACCGACACGTAAGGAATTTGTTGAAAAAGTGAATTATATTATTTATATGGAGAAAAATGTTTATATTAAAAGGGGAAGGAGAACTCAATATAAGAAGATCTGGAGCAAGTGGCTGAACTTTCCAGGATTAGCGTCATTAGATCTACTGAAAGATAGGATATTTAGACTATAGGTAGGATAAGAAAGATCGTAGTGGCTGAGAAATAAGGAGGGCAGGTCATTATGTAAATAAAGAGGGATGCAGAGAGTGGAGGGGTGAGACTGTCGACCGGAAGAGGGTGGAGGGAGGTGGAGGGGAGGGGGGGAGAGGGAGGGGAGGGGAGGGAGGGGAGGGAGGGGAGGGGGTATGTCTGAGGACTACCCTCAAAATTTGTTATGTTTATGAAAGTTTTAAAATGCAATAAAAATGTATCTGATTTTAAAAAAAAAAACAGAGACAAAAAGCTGGTATGGCTGTCAGAAGGTAAATAACAAGTTGGGGATGGAGGCAAAAGGGCCTAATGTGTGTCGCCACACTCTGGCGGCTTCATCACGGGTGAATGTCATACACAAAGAGAGGCACTTATGTCCCACTGTTTGTTGTGATTGGCATTTAATAAAGCTTCAGATTTTTAGGCTTGCCTTGTTTACTTCCTTGTGTGCACATAATTACATGAATAATAGTTGATACATTATGCCTTAATAAAATTCATGTGCATATGGGGTCCCAGGCAGAGGACTTCCACCCTGAAGCATGTTTCACCCCTCTCCTTCTGGGGGCGTGTCATGCTGGGGGATCATTGCCCTAATATATGTTGCTTGGCCCAATAAGAGAGTATCATGTGAGTGATGCAGGTAGATGGCACATTTGCCATACATTTTTTCAAAAATACTAATCTTCTGGCTTTATTCAGTCATGTCCATCTATTTTAATTTAATGTTTCAATACACAATAAGAAAAACTTCTATATTTAAATTTATAGTTTAGCATATCTTTCCATATGATCCTTTTGCCATTGATTTAGAATACCATATCCTGTCAGCAGGTATTGATATGACATTACCAGTGGCTGCAGCACAAGTGCCTCTGCTATCTCCCACCTAGGGAATTCCTAACAGTGCGTATTGGATTTCATCAAAAACCTCCATCCTCATCTTCCTACTCTTTACCTCATTCCAAAAATCCCCCAAACTCTCTGGATAGACCAGACAGATCTATTATCTCAGACAATAGTGGGTTGTGGGAAATCATCTCTATCACTATTGATTATTTACTTAAACATTTCGTGTCCACCCTACCATCATTCATACAAGATACCACTGCTTCTCTACAATGACTCAATCAAATATATTTGGATACCAATATAACTATGGTATCAGTGGACGTGGAGTCCTTATACAATCCATCAGAAACAGAGACAGAGTGGTTCCTAGGAGCTAGCAATCTTGATAGGCCAACAGTTGAGCTACTCATATAATTGTTGGCATTCATCCTCAAACACAATAATTTCATTTTTAACAACAATATAGATCAACAATTGCAGAGTACAGCAATAAGGACACTTTCTCCCCTTTGTACAACAATCTCTTTCTAAGGGCGCTCTAGGGAAAGAGACATTTTCGATAGTGAACTCATGCCTAATATGAAAAAAGTCCATGAATGGATGCGTTACATTGATGACGTCTTGTTTGTTGAAAGGGTCGAGAAAGGAACTTGAATAATAATTGATGGTCAAATTAAATACTCTTAACATAAAACTCACATTTAAATGTGGAATAGACCTTGATTTTCTGGACCTGTGTAGTGAAGTAGAAAAGATACAGAAAGAGAGCTCAGCTGTAGTGAGAATGGCCTAAAACCAGAAATAAAGATGTTGGTTGGGGAACCATGGAAACTAGTAGAGAAGTAGGTTAAATATAAGACAACTTGTAGGCCAGAACTTGGAGGCTTAGTCATTAAATGTTGAACTTGCCAGGCTGGAGTAAGGGTAACACTGAAAAGTGCTGCAGTCAGTGAAAACAAATAGAGCATTTAGGTAAGGAAAGTCATACTGCTGAAATGATGTTGCTTATAAGTGAAGTGCCACCATGTGTAACTGTAATCTCTGTGCCTCTGTGTAAAACAGATGAAGATGTGAACAATATTTTTTTTTGTGCCTACTATATCTTATACATACTTGTACGTTATACTAGTTTCAACAGTAAAAACTTACTTTTATAAAATTAACTGCTTTCTTAATGGTGACTGTAATACACCCGGGGTTACTGCTCCATTTGAGGATCTGTGGCCTAAATGCAGAACATCTGAATGCACAATCCATTTTAGCTCTACACCTTGACCATTGTGGCTATTACAAATAGATGGACATGTTTATATTTACATTTGTAATTTTTTAAATGTAGCAGAGGTGAGAGTTGACTTTATGTATAAGATAAATTACATGGATGCACAGAGCTGTTCAGTATTAATGGTACTGTTATAGATTCAGCATTATGCAACTGTAAAAAATATTGTTAGAATGTAGGGATCAGAGGACACTTGGAAGTTTTGGTTCACCAGGTTTGGCTGGTCTTCAGTTAAAAGTTTGCTTTGGGACCTGGACTTGAAGCAAACTTAAGTCCGGAAGCTGTAAGAAATTTCAAGTCTGCTACTGAATATCAGGGACCTATGGAGCCTCATTCTGAGAATATTCTCAGAACAAAGCTCCTTAGGAATAGATGAGCGTCGTGGGACAGTACACCATTGGATTGCATTGGAATTTCAATGATTTATTTTTAATTAATAAACTAGTGAACAAAGGATTTTGGTGGAGTCTTTATTCAAATAAACTATTTTCTGCCTGTGTGTTTTTTAAATCTACACTTGCCGGGTTAGTAATGGGGTGTCTGATAGATGCCTAGCCATTGCTAACCCCTAGACTTGATGCTAGTTGTCTATTTACAACTGATATCAAACCAAAAAAGATTACCCTGATTGTTACCCCACCAGGATAATTGGAAAGAGTTGGGAAAAGCACCAGAATTTTCACATCTAATGGTTGCACCACTAATGGGGCAGTTGGGGGTGCTATTTTTAGACTGGCAAGGGCCTACTAACCATGGGGCTTTCAGGCCTTACAATATCAGCCAATATCAGCCCTCATCTGTCTGCTTTACCTTGTCTGGTTATCAAAAATAGGGTAAACCCCAAAACATTGTTTTACATTTCTTAAATAGAAAATATATAAAAAGACATTGTAGGATCCCCTATAGTTTTGATAACTAGCTAAGGTAAAGCAGACAGCTGATGGTTGCAGCCTGTAGCTGTCTGCTTTACCTGCACTGGTTATCAAAAATTGGTCATTTTTTGTTTAACTGATTTTGTTTACATGTACATTTGAAGCAGTAGACTGACTTCCCCCTATCATTTGTATTTAAGCATCCAATGTGGGAGTGCAAAAGTTATTATGAAGGGAAGAGGGGACAGGGGCAGCGTTGACATCATTTATTGTGAATTGTGGATCCTGTGTAATACAGGTGTTACCTCTCATTGATAACCTGACTGTTACCTTAGCTGCTGTGATGATAAAGATGCTGCCAAAAAGTAGACTATAAAAACTAGGAAAAATGAATGTAAGGAAGCCGGTGCCAATTTCCGTATTTTTTTTTTGTTTGTTTGTTTTAGTGCATTCCTCCTTTTCTTACTGAAGACTTATTTTTTTACTTTTATGTTGACTTTTTGCTACCATGCACTCTCTATCCCTCATTCAGCGATTATTTATTATTCTTGTACCCTAGTTGTCTATACCTGCTGAATAGGTTTCATTTAATATTTTTGTCATTTTGCATATTTACTCATTTTTACTTCCCTCACTAGTCCAGTTTTTTGTGCTGCTATTTTTGCATGAATGCTTTTTTTCTATTTGTTTTAATTGATCCAATAAAATTTAACATTTTATTCCATATCTTTGTGATTTGTGGCCTCCTGCACATTGTTTCTTAGGTTCCACTTTATCCAGAAGCGAATAAGAAAAAAAACTCATGGTGGTTTCTGATAATAATAATAATAATTTGTTACATTTGTGGCGAATTTGTTTTGTCTACTCTTGAATCGATTCATTCCCCTCTTGTTAAGAGTGTAATGCTACCTCCTGGGGTGCGCAGGTACACAGGAATAATGTAGAGCTCCTAGTTCTAATGCGGCATTTGCCCACTAAATATTACCAGTATCTAGACAGGGAGGTAGCAGAATGGTCATACAAACCAAGATTCAGAGCCAGGAGGTCACGTCAGTGCAAGGGAGGAAGAGAAGCCGAAGTCACGTGGAAGCCTAAGGTTGGTAGCTGGGAGGTAACATCAGGTACAGATACAGATAGGGAGCAGAACTGTAGTCAGAGAGCAAGCTGAGGGCAGAAGCCGAAGCAGAACGTAAGTACAAAAGGAAAAAGCGGGACTGAGGGAACCAGCAAACGGAGGGCCAGAAAGTCAGGGAGCACTGGCAAGACAGACAGCGGAGGACAGGGAGAGGACACGAGGTAGCAGGATGAGGATAAGAACGAACTCACACGAACCAGAGGTGCACACTGCAGAGCAGGAATTATCAATGTCAAAGTTCCGGTGGAAACAGCCGATAGATAAAGCAAGGTGATTAGCGAAACGAGGCACCGAACAAGCCCCACCCATCGGCAAGGACCCAGGGAATACAAACAACTGAGCAATAGACAAAACCCAATGGCTCTGCAAGGAGCAGAGCCAAAGGTGAATCGTGACAGAGTTCTGATAATCCCACTTGACTAAATAAAAAAAGCCCCTTATGGCTGTGTGGCACAGATTTGATCTACACAAGTGTGATAGTGTGCCGCCCCCGTGCCAGCAGCCGAGCTGCTCAGATCCGGATCCGCGGTAGCTCGAGTGGTCTCCGGACCCGAGGGTCGTGCGGCCACTCAAATGAAGGGGGGTATTTACAGGGGGATGTATTAGAGTTTGTGACGCCACCCGTGGTATGTTGTAACTAGGAGTACCACCGCTGCAGTTGGGGAGTACCCGGGGATGATAGAATGGGTAGCCAAGTGTTGTGACCCTCCACGGATAGGGCAGGGATACCACGGGGCTTGGTGATGGGGAGGGAGAATGCCATTGAATGTAAAAGGGGGTCACTTGTGTACTCACTCATTCCATTAAGCTGACACCAACAACTGGATAAACCAAAGTTCTGGATACCGCTGCCGCTGAGGGGAGCGTAGTTTGGGTCCCGTCCCCAATGGTGCTGCCTGGTGATCCGTGACCTGCCTCCTGGCACTAAGTTTACTTCTCTGTTGGTCCCGGTAGTATGAAACTTGCTGGGTCCCGCTCCCCACTATGGCTAAGTGTGGGAAGCTTGCTCTCAGGGTTCACGCTTGGGATATTCTGGAACGTTTTTAGTGGAAAGTTCTATCACCCTCTTTGCGCTAGTACCCTGATTTTAGAGCAGGTGGAGAGCGGATCTTGAAGGCTCCATTCTCATCGGGTAAATTGTCAGGTTGCCTGAAGCAACTCCGTGACCTAGGGTCCACGTACCCTGTAGTGCCCAGTGATGGTGCAAGGCCGCCGGCTGTCCTCCTCGACAGATCCGTGCCCCTTGCCAGAATCCCCTGCGACCGTGGGTCCAGCTCCTCTAGTCCCAGACCGTCTACCTAGATAGCTTCCTAGGAACCCAGCTCCTGTCCTCCTCTCTCTTTCACTTCCAACACACAACTCCATACTCCTTACACTCTTAACCTCCCCTCTTCAACCCCCAAAGTGGGCGACTCTATTCCACTCAAGCCGTCCACTGATGTGTTTGATGGGTGTGGTGCAGAGTGTTCCTAGGATTTGCTTTGCTGATGTAGGCAACACCATATAGTTGGAGACCCATAACCAAGAAGGAGGTGGATACTGCACAGGAGGGCAGATTGTGCAATACCCTGTGACGACCTGATAGTCCAGGGGCATCACAATAGCCTCATAAACCCTATACCACTATGTGGCTTGGTTTGTTATTTGAATTCATGTAAATATTTGCTAGGAGCCCACAAAAATCTGTCACCTGTGTTTAGTAACAAAATTAATTTAACAAAATAATGTCATGCTCCATCTCACGCAAGACTGAAACATTTGATTAATCCATAATCCATCACTATTATTCATGAGTGAAAAACATAATTTATTTTATTGTATGCTGATGCTGTTCTGTCTCAATAAGTATTTTTATTCACATGAATGATGCACTACAATTTATAATGTGCAAGCACTGCATGATTCTTGCACTTGTTTTGTTTGTGCGAAATACGTTAATCATTCTTTCCCTCAAGTCATCTCATCTGCTATGAAAATAAGGGAACTGGAATATAAAAGCGGTATCAGGGGATTGCAGATGCTCATATAGCTTGCTCTATTTATGCAAGAGTCTGGTTACAGGAAAAACGACACTAAGAAAATAAACATTTGTTTTTTCTCATCATTAAAATGATTTCACTTAAAATGTTTGCTTTATCTGTACCGGACTTTTAATCCCTTGATCAGTTGAAATTGTGGCTTGCCGGGATATTTATAACACATTAGCTCTTATATTCAGGCTGAATTTACACATACAAGGTAAATATGTGGGGATTGATTAGCAGAGGATCAAGGTCGAGTCTAATTTCCTGAAACATGTGGGTTTAAAATAATTTGAACATTTTCACATTCAATTTCCCACACTGCAGAAGCATCACAGCACAAACAAACGTCATTTTGCGTTGTCGATCAGGCTTCCGCATAATACCCCGCAGATATAGCATCTTACAGAATATCATACCTTACAGATATTCAAAGAACATATATGCATTTATTCTAGCTAGAGACATAATATTCCAAATCTCTTCTTCAATTTATAGAAATAATTTGTGGAGTGGGTTTACTTCAGCATTGATGCCTATATATGAGTACTGAAGGTATTCACAAAACCATTCACGCGTATATAACATGCATATAAATGTTACTAAACATGATTAAAAAACATAATAATAGAAAAAAAACCTGTGTACAAAAGTATCTTGCTCACACTGTTATGGACATGATTATGTGAAGATACCCAAAATACAAGAACTGAAAGTGCCGCTTGCACTGTGCACCGCACCTATATTTGCAAATAGACATCATAACACTTATAAGACATTCTGGGACTTTCCTGTGATTTAGATATGATTCAGCTTATTAGAGAATATATCTGTATACGTTTCTTCACTGCAGTTTGACCAATAGTGAAAGAATATGCACCATTTAATTGCATCCAATAAACTTGCTATAAGTATCTGAAGTTCCTCAAATAAAATCAGTCTTGTTCCTCTTTGATCAAAAAGCATTTTGGTCTCTCTGGATACTTTGTATGCATACTTATATCAGATTCATAATTTGTACATACAGATAATTAGAATGGTGCGTGAATGATTAGTGTGCGCGGCTAAAACAACACAAGCAAGTGAAGATAAAGATGTAAACTCCCAATGAATGTCTAAGGTCTGATGCAAATGCATATAATATGGGAGCAAAAGCAGGAACAAATAGTTCAGCTGCAAAACCTGCTCTCATGTAGAGATCAAAGACCAAATACAGATCCCTAACACAGAAGGACTGTAAGGGGCACATTGCACACTACGACATCGCAGGTGCGATGTCGGTGGGGTCAAATTGAAAGTGACGCATATCCGGCGTCGCAGGCGATATCGTAGTGTGTAAAGCATTTTTGATACGATTAACGAGCGCAAAAGCGTCGTAATCGTATCATCGGTGTAGCGTCGGTCATTTCCATGAATTGGGAATGACCGATGTTATGATGTTGTTCCTCGTTCCTGCGGCAGCACACATCGCTGTGTGTGAAGCCGTAGGAGCGAGGGACATCTCCTACCTGCGTCCTGCGGCTCACGCCGGCTATGCGGAAGGATGGAGGTGGGCGGGATGTTTACGTCCCGCTCATCTCTGCCCCTCCGCTTCTATTGGCCGCCTCCATGTGGAGTCACTATGACGCCGCACGACCCGCCCCCTTAATAAGGAGGCGGGTCGCTGGCCAGAGCAACGTCGCAGGGCAGTTGAGTGCATGTGAAGCTGACGTAGCGATAATGTTCGCTACGCCAGCTATCACCATGATATCGCAGCTGCGACGGGGGCGGGGGACTATCGCGCTCGGCATCGCAGCATCGGCTTGCGATATCGTAGTGTGCAAAGTGCCCCTAAGATTCCTGGTACATTCACCTGTTCCTCCTCCAATGTGGTGTACTTATTTCTGTGCACTATATGGGGGTCTTTTTCTTTGGAGAAACAGGACAAAAAGTGAGAGCAAGAATGAGATCTCACCGCCACACAATTACAGACAAAAAAAAACAATTTACCTGTGGCCAAACATTTTTGTGCTTCAGGACACAAATAAACCACATGAAAGTTGTCATATTAAAATGCAACTTCAGATCACAAAATCATCGAAGGGTCTGGGAATACAAATTTATTACAATGTCTAACTCTGTCCACACAGGACTCATCCTGTCAGGAGGATTTATGATCCACTACAAAATCTGAGAAGTCTGCTCCAGAGACTGCGAGGGCACCAGACCTCTGATCCTACATGGATATTGGGACAATAAGGTTTTCACACAACTAATCAAAGCTAATCAAGGATTCTCTCTCTAAGCTCAGTATTTGTTTATTTAAATGTCCTTTTATTATGCCATCCCTCTGCCCTGTTTGGGTATATATTTGTGTGTGTGTACCGCCCCCATGCCAGCGGCCGAGCCGCTCGAATCCGGAACCGCGGTGGCTCGTGGGGTCAGCTTTTTGGTGCGAAAAGATTGCGGACAATGGCGGAATTGGTGGGAAAAGGAATCTTGACTCGCAGTTCTCGGTTTACAAGGCACACGTCACCCAGGTAAGTGGGTCCTGCTCGTATCCTGTTCGTGACGCCAGGTTTTTTCGAGGTGTACCGACCCCACTCGGATGCGGAACCGCGGTGGCTCGAGGGGTCTCCGGACCCGGGGGTTCATTCGGACACTCAAGTTTGAAAAGGGGAGTATGTACAGGGGAGTTAGAAGTTCGTGACGCCACCCACGGTGCGTGGTAAGGTGGTATACCACCGCTGCTGTTGGGGAAAAGGGGGAGCCTGGTGGTGATGGTACGGCAGCAAGGTGTTTAACCCCTCCGTTGGTAGGGGGTTTGTGCCCCGGGGCCCGGTGTTGGTGTTGCAGGAGTGGGGTGACGTTGGGAAAAGGAAGGGTTTCTGTGTACTCACTCAGTCCAAGAATACTGATACCGACAGCTTGTAAACCAGAATTCTGAGCGAGCACCACTGCAGCAAGGAGGGAGCACGCTTGGATCCATGCCCTTGCTGTTGCTTGTTAGCCTGTGGCCTTTTCCGTGGCACCTTGTTTGAACCCTATAGTGTGGAACTAATCAGGTCCTGCTCACCCGTATGGCTAACGGAGGCTAACGGTTCACGCTTGGATTTGGTGCACTGTGTTTTGTAGAGAAAGTCCTATCTCATCGGTGCACTAGTACCCCGATTTTGGAGCGGGTGAGGGATGAATCTTGAAGGCTTTACCCCCATCGGGTAAATTACCAGGACGCTTGAAGCTACTTCCCGTCCTAGGGTCTGCGTACCCCGTCGTGCCCTGGCCCCTGCCCGGAGACGGCTGCCCTCCTCGGCAATCCGTGCCCCTTGACACGATCCCCTGCGACCGGGGTTCCAGCTCCTACTAGGCCCAGACCAACGTTTGCTACCTAGTACTCAAGGATTAAATACATAAATTTGGCTATAATTAATACACCGAATAGATTACACAGTAGTATCCCTCGGGGGTAGTGCCAACTCCAGAAGACATATCAAAAAGGAGATGAGGCACAAATATGGTACAAAAATATTAAATTTTATTAATGGTTAAAAGACAATACAAAACAGTAAAAAAGGACATACAAGACATGGACTAGGTCACCAATGGTGTGGGAAAGGGAAAGATGTTCCTTTATAAAAGGTTAAGGGGGTAAGAAAACTGCCAAACAGAACCAGCCAAAAAAAGGTAATTTCAATGTGTATGAATAGATTGTATAAAGTATACATACACCAGTATCGTGATATGGTGAAAACACCACATAATGGACATATGCAAGAACTCAAAGAGTCTATAGGGGAACAGGCAAAAAATATGTATGTATATATATATGTGTACATGTATATAGCTGTGATCAGGCATAGAAAATGATGTGTCCCTCATAGAAGTATCACATGGATGGTAAACAAGGTGAAACCCAAACTCAGCAAACACAGCTCTGCTTAATGGTTATAAGGCTTCACAGGAACTCCAAGTGGCTAGAAAAACCAAAAGCAGAAGGAGTGTGCAGGAGGAGGGAAAGTACCTAATACGTGGGTTCAAAAAGGGCTATTGCATTACCTGGTGGTATCAAGGGCTGGTTCTGAAGGCAGGGATGGACCTCCCAACAGCCGTTTCGGAGACGCTTTTTCTAAGGAAGTGTGCACTGGGGGGGCCAATCTATATAAGGAAGGCAAAGGAGCTGATAATCATGTAATTATGGTGGGTACAGTGCGCGTGCGCCGGTGATCGAGCTCGGACAGAAGCAGGGGGCAGGGACACCGCTGTGTACAGCGCGCAAGCAGGGCCAAGGGACGCATCACCATGGCTCCCACGCGCACGCACCAGGCGGGCCCAGCCCCAAACCATGCCCGCTGTCAGAAGGCCGGAGGACGCGCGCCACCACAAGAAAAGGTAAGCAAAGCATGGAAGAGCATTACATGAGAATAAAAAAACTTTATTAGCATTGACACAACAGGAACAAGACGCTCCATAATGATGCAGTGAAACTAATATAATGCATGGAAGATTCAGTCTCAATATTGATTGTCATTAAAAGAACCTACAAAGAAATAATGGACAGAAAATAAGGGAGAAAATTAAAAAAAAAAAAAAATTAAAAAAAATATTGTTAAACAGAGCAGACACATAATAAAAACAATACTCCATAACCACAGGTGCGTAAGGTGTATTGCATGTTACATATCCATAAAGCACATGGCACAGGGAGGCAACAAGAGAAGGACCGAAAGGCAACAACAGGGCGCCCAGAACAAATACATGGTTTTAATTTATATTTACAAGAGCTGACCAGAAAGCAAGGAGTCTCTATAAAAATGGAGCATAGCTCACCGTTTCATTCAGGCAATGAATTTTCTCCCTTATTTTCTGTCCATTATTTCTTTGTAGGTTCTTTTAATGCCAATCAATATTGAGACTGAATCTTCCATGCATTATATTGGCTTCACTGCATCATTATCGAGCGTCTTGTTCCTGTTGTGTCAACGCTAATAAAGTTTTTGTTATTCTCATGTGATGCTCTTCCATGCTTTCCTTACCTTTTCTTATGGTGGCGCGCGTCCTCCGGTCTTCTTGTGCGCGCGCGTGGGAGCCATGGTGATGCGTCCCATCGCCCTGCGCGTGCGCCGTACACAGCGGTGTCCCTGTCCCCTGCTTCTGTCTGAGCTTGATCACCGGCGCACGCGCACTGTACCCACCACAATTAAACATGATTATCAGCACCTTTGCCTTCCCTATATAGATTGCCCCCCCAGTGCACACAATACACTTCCTTAGAAAAAGCGTCTGTGAAACGGCTGTTAGGAGGTCCATCCCTGCCTTCAGAACCAGCCCTTGATACCATCAGGTAATGCAATAGCCCTTTTTGAACCCACGTATTAGGTACTTTCCCTCCTCCTGCACACTCCTTCTGCTTTTGGTTTTTCTAGCCACTTGGAGTTACTGTGAAGCCTTACAACCATTAAGCAGAGCTGTGTTTGCTGAGTTTGGGTTTCACCCTGTTTACCATCCATGTGATACTTCTGTGAGGGACACATTTTTTTCTATGCCTGATCACAGGTATTTACATGTACACATATATATATATATATATATATATATACATATTTTTTACCTGTGCCCCTATAGACTCTTTGAGTTCTTGCATATGCCCATTATGTGGTGTTTTCACCATATCACGATACTGGTGTATGTATACTTTATACAATCTATACATACACATAGAAATTACCTTTTTTTGGCTGGTTCTGTTTGACAGTTTTTTTACCCCCTTAATAAAGGAACATCTTTCCCTTTCCCACACCATTGGTGACCTAGTCCATGTCTCGTATGTCCTTTTTTACTGTTTTGTATTGTCTTTTAACCATTAATAAAATTTAATATTTTTGTACCATATTTGTGCCTCATCTCCTTTTCTCCTTTTTGATATACCTAGTACTCAAGGAGCCCTTTTCCAACACGGTGACCTCTTGCTTACGATACGATACGATACGATACACTTTATTGATCCCATTGGAAATTATGGTATCACAGCAGCACAACTTAAATCATAACATGAATTACATAATTGACAAGACAATAGAGTTGACAGAAGAACATTATACATTAGATTAGGTCATACACAGCGGGTGAACTGAAAAGTAGAAGAAATAAAGAAGGAAACATTCACCTTGATGATTTAACACTAATGTTATTGTTGTGCATTCCCATAGCAGTTGGCACAAATGATTTCCTATATTTTTCCTTCTTACACCTCAGAAGGATTAGCCGGTTACTGAAGGTGCTCTTCTGTCTCATGAATAGCTCATATTATGGATGTGCATTATTACTCATAATCGCCATACACTTTTTCAGAGTTCTTCTCTCCACTACCTCCTCAAAAGAGTCCAGATTGCAGCCAACAGCAGAGCTTGCCTTCTTGATATTCAGCTTATTAGCATCAGAGACCCGCACACTACTACCCCAGCAAATGAGTGCAAAAAAGATGGCACTTGCTACTACAGACTGGTAGAACACTTCTAACATTTTGCTGCACACATTAAAAGACCTCAGTTTCCTTAGGAAATACAATCTGCTCATCCCCTTCTTGTAGACCATCTCTGAGTGGCATCTCCAGTCCAGTTTGCTATCCAGGTGGACCCCCAAATATTTGTAACTCTCCACCTGCTCTACCTCCTGACCAGCAATAGTGATAGGTAAACATTCCATCTTTCTCCTGCTATAGTTGGCCTTTGAGAGTCACTACTCAACCTCCTACTCCTTCCACTCCTTTTTCAGTTCTCCTCTCACTTCTTCACTTTCCCCTACCAATCCCTCAAATGGATGGCCCTATTCTCTTCAGGCCCCCAATGGTGTGTCTGGTGGGTGTGGTGTAAAGTGTTCCTAGGATTTTGACTGGCTAAGCTCTTAGCAACACCAAAGGACCAGGATCCGTAACCAAGGAGGATTGGATACTGTGCAGAAGGGCAGATTGCACAATACCCTGTGACGACCTGATAGGCCAGGGCGCCACATGAGCACTCCTCACCCTCAGAACCTCCAAGCACCGAGTAAAACAGCCTTGGCTCACATCACAAACTTGATTTCTCCAGTGATGCTCTAGGAGTGCTGAACGCCTATGGAGGAAAACCCTCACACCAGAAAACTTCATCCACTACAAGTTCATGTTAAGGACCTACAACTCTTCCCTTTACCTTGCCAAACAGACCTACTTCACCACCCTTATTTCCTCACTATCCAACAATCCAAAAAAGCTCTTTGACACCTTTCACTTCCTCTTCAGTCCCAAAGTACAGACCCCTATCAAAGACCTTCATGCTGATGACCTGGCATCGTATTTCACAGAGAAAATAGAAAACATCCGCCGAGAGATCAGCTCCCAGCCACCAAGCGCTGTGAATCCCATCCTTCCCCACATCCCATCCAGGTCACTTTCCACCTTTGACCCAGTCACAGACGAGGAAGTCTCCAAGCTCCTCTCTTCTTCTCGTCCTACCACTTGCCCAACTGATCCCTTTCCCTCACACGTACTCCAGTCCCTCTCTCCGGTTGTCACTATTCACTAGAGTTGAGCGATGTTTGAGTCGAACGGTTTGCCAATTTCAAGTTCAAGTGATTTTGAGCGGTGTTCGATTCGTTCGACGAACTCGATCGATTTGCTTCAAGTTCGGCAGTTCGAGTTACCGTTCGAGAACGGTTCGATCACCAAAAGCGTGGCTTTTCCAGTAACTATGTGCGCACGTTGCGTATCTGCATGCATCCTGCATCCCCAGCACAATCCCTCTCTCTTTCCTACTCATCAATCAACGGCTGTCACAAATGTCCGGTGGCTTTTCATCTTTTGAAAATGGCTGCCTCTTCATTATTCAATCAGGTATTCCCTGCCTTCCCCGCCCACCATTGCCCATGATTGGTTGCAGTCAGACACGCCCCCACGATGAGTGACAGCTGTCTCACTGCAACCAATCACAGCCACTGGTGGGTGGGTATATATCGTGCAGTAAAATGAATAAATAATTAAAAAAAAAAATGCCTTTCCCCCAATTTTGATACCAGCCAGGATAAAGCCACACGGCTGGAGGCTGGTATTGTCAGGATGGGGAGCGCCAAGTTATGGGGAACTCACCACCCTAACAATATCAGGAGGCATCCATTAGGTGCGGCAGTCCTGGGACTCTACCCAGCTCATCCCGAATTGCCCTGGTGCGGTGACAATCGGGGTAATAACGAGGTTAAACATGACAGGCATCTCCCCAAGATACCTTCCATGATTAACCTGTAAGTGATAATAAAGAAATAGACACAGCAAAAAATCCTTTATTTGGAATAAAACAATAATCCAGGTCTGAAGTAATCCACATGACGCTTTCAGCTCTGCTACATGAAGATGACAGGGAGCCCCGTAGAACACAAGCGCTCTGTGTCCTCTCCACGCAGCATCTGAAGTGAGCCATGCTGTCACCGGAGACTTCACTCTGCAATGCAGAGGTCAAGATGACCAAATCTTCCTATTTTTCTCATTAGACGCAGTAGCTCAATGGTTAGAGCTACTGCCTAAGAAGTATTAGTTCACGAGTTCAAGTCCCGGCCGCCCTGGTAAAGAATTTATTTTATTTTTAACCTTAAATTATAATTATTTATTTATAATTTAATTTAATTATGCACTGAGGTGGGGAGCCGGACATCAGCTGTGAACCGCGGACCACACCTCTAAAATCAGAGCAGTTTACGGAATGAGGCTGCATTGCTCTCTCCTCTCTCTCTTCTCTCTCTCCTCTCTCTCTCTTTTCTCTCTATTCTCTCTCTCTCTCTCCTCTCTCTTCTCTCTCTTCTCTCTCTCTCTGTCTCTCTTTTTCTCTCTTTTTCTCTCGCTTTCTCTCGCTTTCTCTTTCTCCCTCTCTCTTCTCTCTCTTCTCTCTCTTCTCTCTCTCTTCTCTCTCTTCTCTTGCTCTCTTCTCTCTCTCTCTCCTCTCCCTCTCTCTACTCTCTCTCCTCTTCTCTCTCCTCTCTCTCTCTCCTCTCTCTCTCCTCTCTCTGTCTCTCTTTTCTCTCCTCTTCTCTCCTCTTTTCTCTCCTCTCTCTTCTCTTTCTCTTCTCTCTCCTCTCTCTCCCTCTCTTCTCTCTCCTCTCTCTCTTCTCTCCTCTTCTCTCTCTTCTCTCCTCTTCTCTCTTCTATCTCCTCTCTCTTCTCTCTCTCTCCCTTGCTCTTCTCTCTCCTCTCTGACTTCTCTCCTCTCTCTCCTCATCTCCCTCTCTCTTCTCTCTCTTCTCTCTCTTCTCTCTCTCTTCTCTCTCTTCTCTTGCTCTCTTCTCTCTCTCTCTCCTCTCCCTCTCTCTACTCTCTCTCCTCTTCTCTCTCCTCTCTCTCTCTCTCCTCTCTCTCTCCTCTCTCTGTCTCTCTTTTCTCTCCTCTTCTCTCCTCTTTTCTCTCCTCTCTCTTCTCTTTCTCTTCTCTCTCCTCTCTCTCCCTCTCTTCTCTCTCCTCTCTCTCTTCTCTCCTCTTCTCTCTCTTCTCTCCTCTTCTCTCTTCTATCTCCTCTCTCTTCTCTCTCTCTCCCTTGCTCTTCTCTCTCCTCTCTGACTTCTCTCCTCTCTCTCCTCATCTCTCTCTCTCTTCTCTCCTCTTCTCTCTCCTCTCTTTTCTCTCTCTCTCTCTCCCTCTCTCTCTTCTCTTTTCTCTCTCTCCCTCTCTCTTCTCTTTTCTCTCTCTTTTCTCTCTCCCTCTCTCTCTTAGTTTAGATTTTTTAGGTTTTTGCATCCAGTTCAGACTCAGAATTGGTGTTCCAGACGTTATTCCTTAATTGATTTGTAGTCTTTTGTTTGTGAACCCGGCCCCACCACACTTATTGCCAGTCCACATTATATGCATATAGCCTGGGTCTCCGCTTCCCAACACGGTAAGTTTTTTAACTGCATGATAGGACACACACTAGCTAGGGACCTCAACGTAGAGAAATACTTTGGCGTAGTGTTGGGGCTCTGTTGCATTGATCAATTCAATAGCTAAATTTCTCTTTATTCATATGTTCATGGTAGTAATACAGATTCCATTTTCATATTTTCATTCTTACATATAGCTATTGGATTTTTCATGTCAGTTTTCACACAGCAGTTTCTGCTTTTCATATATTCCCCTTACATAGTCACTGGTGTGCATACCTTATCTCCATATAGTGACTGAAGTTTGTAACATCATGTCTGCTCTCTATCTGAAACTTAACCTTTCCAAAACTGAACTTCTTCTTTTCCCTCCGTCTTCCAACCATCCTAAACCTGACATCTCCCTCTCTGTGTGTGGCACAACGATAAGTCCTAGGCAGCAAGCCCGCTGTCTGGGTGTTATACTTGACACTAATCTCTCCTTCACCTCACACATGCAATCTCTTGCCCGCTCCTGCCGCTTGCACCTCAAGAACATCTCTAGAATCTGAGCGTTTCTCACAATGGAAATGACAAAAACCCTCACCGTTGCCCTGATCTACTCCCACCTTGACTACTGTAACTCTCTATTAATTGGTCTGCCCATATATCATAGGACCCAATTCAAACTGCTTGTTCTCACCCACAAAGCTCTGCACAGTGCGGCACCCCTCTACATCTTCACCCTCCTCTCTGTCTATCACCCCACCCGTTCTCTACGCTCTGTAAATTACTTTCGACTAACATCCATACTAATTCGAACCTCCCACTCCCGGATCCAAGACTTCTCCTGAGCCGCATCAATCCTCTGGAACGCTCTACCCCAAGAAGTTAGGATGAATTACAACTCCCTCAGCTTCAGACGCTCCCTAAAAACGCATCTTTTTAGGGCAGCCTATCACACTCCCTAGCCAAACTAAATTCACATAGTCCCTCCACAACTTCTCAGAACATAACCTCACGTCAAACTCTATGGCACCCAAATGCATCTCAAGGTTCTGGCCAACTGATCCAGGAAGCCATTATTTATCCCCCATGTCCTTGAGATGGCTCGATTGTCATTGTAAATAAGCACTTGTACCTTGCCCCCCCCCCATCTCATTGTAGATTGTAAGCTCTAACGAGCAGGGTTGTCTTTTTTTCCCTCTAAATATTGTATTTGCTATAACTGTTACTTGTTGTATATAAGAGATGAATCCAGCGAGCCAAAGTTGTAGTAGATAAAAAGTTTCTTTAGTCTTTATTTCAATCATATTAAAAAAAGTCTTTGTCCATAGCAGCATAAATGATGACAGACAGAGGTAGGAAAAGTTACTGCTGGCGCACGGCAAGACGCGTTTCGGCTAAACCTTTATCATTGCCATGAAAAAGAAACTTTTTATCTACTACAACTTTGGCTCGCTGGATTCATCTCTTCTATTTGTGCTGGTAAGAGCTTCTACCATATACCCGTGCTAAGAGCCTCTATAATCATAGCAGCTTGATCCTACAATATATTGGGTAAGAGAGAGGGGAGCCAGCACGATCTGAAATTGGCATGCATCATATAAAAAGTGAAAATTCACAGATTTATTCCAACTGTACTACAATAAAAAAATGAGATTTTTAGCAAATAATTGATCAATTTTTTGAGCCACCCCTGCCAACGTCCCGGCAAATCTCAATAGGGGGGTCCTACTCTACATTCTGTATTTCATGTGCCATGCGGCCTCCTAGATAAAGTTAAAAGCAGAACCATAATAGAGCACACATACCTGTAACCTGTATATAACCGCTTCTATGTTGCAAAAAAGGCACTTGTGGATAGAGACCAGCCCAGGTCCCAGCATGTGGAGCAAGCTCTGCACCATACCAGGACTATATCAGAACTGATCCTCCCAGTGCCAAACAGCAACCATTGATAAAGGCGGACCAGATCCAAGATGGTGCTTAATTAGCATTGCCTGTGGAAAGGGGTGAGGTAACTGAATCTGAACAGCTACCAACAGGAGGAATACAAAGCAAACCAAAATCAGGCGTGCATGGCATGGTGGTGACCGGCCACCAGAATTTGTAGCATAACTACGACCAAACAGAGAGAGAGGGGAGCCAGCACGATCTGAAATTGGCATGCATCATATAAAAAGTGAAAATTCACAGATTTATTCCAACTGTACTACAATAAAAAAATGAGATTTTTAGCAAATAATTGATCAATTTTTTGAGCCACCCCTGCCAACGTCACGGCAAATCTCAATAGGGGGGTCCTACTCTACATTCTGTATTTCATGTGCCATGCGGCCTCCTAGATAAAGTTAAAAGCAGAACCATAATAGAGCACACATACCTGTAACCTGTATATAACCGCTTCTATGTTGCAAAAAAGGCACTTGTGGATAGAGACCAGCCCAGGTCCCAGCATGTGGAGCAAGCTCTGCACCATACCAGGACTATATCAGAACTGATCCTCCCAGTGCCAAACAGCAACCATTGATAAAGGCGGACCAGATCCAAGATGGTGCTTAATTAGCATTGCCTGTGGAAAGGGGTGAGGTAACTGAATCTGAACAGCTACCAACAGGAGGAATACAAAGCAAACCAAAATCAGGCGTGCATGGCATGGTGGTGACCGGCCACCAGAATTTGTAGCATAACTACGACCAAACAGAGAGAGAGGGGAGCCAGCACGATCTGAAATTGGCATGCATCATATAAAAAGTGAAAATTCACAGATTTATTCCAACTGTACTACAATAAAAAAATGAGATTTTTAGCAAATAATTGATCAATTTTTTGAGCCACCCCTGCCAACGTCACGGCAAATCTCAATAGGGGGGTCCTACTCTACATTCTGTATTTCATGTGCCATGCGGCCTCCTAGATAAAGTTAAAAGCAGAACCATAATAGAGCACACATACCTGTAACCTGTATATAACCGCTTCTATGTTGCAAAAAAGGCACTTGTGGATAGAGACCAGCCCAGGTCCCAGCATGTGGAGCAAGCTCTGCACCATACCAGGACTATATCAGAACTGATCCTCCCAGTGCCAAACAGCAACCATTGATAAAGGCGGACCAGATCCAAGATGGTGCTTAATTAGCATTGCCTGTGGAAAGGGGTGAGGTAACTGAATCTGAACAGCTACCAACAGGAGGAATACAAAGCAAACCAAAATCAGGCGTGCATGGCATGGTGGTGACCGGCCACCAGAATTTGTAGCATAACTACGACCAAACAGAGAGAGAGGGGAGCCAGCACGATCTGAAATTGGCATGCATCATATAAAAAGTGAAAATTCACAGATTTATTCCAACTGTACTACAATAAAAAAATGAGATTTTTAGCAAATAATTGATCAATTTTTTGAGCCACCCCTGCCAACGTCACGGCAAATCTCAATAGGGGGGTCCTACTCTACATTCTGTATTTCATGTGCCATGCGGCCTCCTAGATAAAGTTAAAAGCAGAACCATAATAGAGCACACATACCTGTAACCTGTATATAACCGCTTCTATGTTGCAAAAAAGGCACTTGTGGATAGAGACCAGCCCAGGTCCCAGCATGTGGAGCAAGCTCTGCACCATACCAGGACTATATCAGAACTGATCCTCCCAGTGCCAAACAGCAACCATTGATAAAGGCGGACCAGATCCAAGATGGTGCTTAATTAGCATTGCCTGTGGAAAGGGGTGAGGTAACTGAATCTGAACAGCTACCAACAGGAGGAATACAAAGCAAACCAAAATCAGGCGTGCATGGCATGGTGGTGACCGGCCACCAGAATTTGTAGCATAACTACGACCAAACAGAGAGAGAGGGGAGCCAGCACGATCTGAAATTGGCATGCATCATATAAAAAGTGAAAATTCACAGATTTATTCCAACTGTACTACAATAAAAAAATGAGATTTTTAGCAAATAATTGATCAATTTTTTGAGCCACCCCTGCCAACGTCACGGCAAATCTCAATAGGGGGGTCCTACTCTACATTCTGTATTTCATGTGCCATGCGGCCTCCTAGATAAAGTTAAAAGCAGAACCATAATAGAGCACACATACCTGTAACCTGTATATAACCGCTTCTATGTTGCAAAAAAGGCACTTGTGGATAGAGACCAGCCCAGGTCCCAGCATGTGGAGCAAGCTCTGCACCATACCAGGACTATATCAGAACTGATCCTCCCAGTGCCAAACAGCAACCATTGATAAAGGCGGACCAGATCCAAGATGGTGCTTAATTAGCATTGCCTGTGGAAAGGGGTGAGGTAACTGAATCTGAACAGCTACCAACAGGAGGAATACAAAGCAAACCAAAATCAGGCGTGCATGGCATGGTGGTGACCGGCCACCAGAATTTGTAGCATAACTACGACCAAACAGAGAGAGAGGGGAGCCAGCACGATCTGAAATTGGCATGCATCATATAAAAAGTGAAAATTCACAGATTTATTCCAACTGTACTACAATAAAAAAATGAGATTTTTAGCAAATAATTGATCAATTTTTTGAGCCACCCCTGCCAACGTCACGGCAAATCTCAATAGGGGGGTCCTACTCTACATTCTGTATTTCATGTGCCATGCGGCCTCCTAGATAAAGTTAAAAGCAGAACCATAATAGAGCACACATACCTGTAACCTGTATATAACCGCTTCTATGTTGCAAAAAAGGCACTTGTGGATAGAGACCAGCCCAGGTCCCAGCATGTGGAGCAAGCTCTGCACCATACCAGGACTATATCAGAACTGATCCTCCCAGTGCCAAACAGCAACCATTGATAAAGGCGGACCAGATCCAAGATGGTGCTTAATTAGCATTGCCTGTGGAAAGGGGTGAGGTAACTGAATCTGAACAGCTACCAACAGGAGGAATACAAAGCAAACCAAAATCAGGCGTGCATGGCATGGTGGTGACCGGCCACCAGAATTTGTAGCATAACTACGACCAAACAGAGAGAGAGGGGAGCCAGCACGATCTGAAATTGGCATGCATCATATAAAAAGTGAAAATTCACAGATTTATTCCAACTGTACTACAATAAAAAAATGAGATTTTTAGCAAATAATTGATCAATTTTTTGAGCCACCCCTGCCTTTTTTTCTTTTTTTTTTTTTTTTTAATATATTGGGTAAGCTGGAAAAACTTTTTCTTTTTTATACTTGTTTGTATATGATCCTCCTGAATTTTAAAGCGCTGCGGAATATGTTAGCGCTATAGAAATAAAGATTATATTTATTATTATTATTCAGATATTTTGTCACACCATGTCCAATGAAGAGACCTGAGAAGTCTCGAAAGCTTGCTTTGCAACATCATTTTATTTTATTTTAGTTAGCCATTAAAAGGTATCACAACTACAAAATTATAATTGTGTTTTTCTCACTGAGAGCAATCAATCATTTTTCAACTGACTAACACGGTACCAAAACTTTTTTTCTTTTAACTAAAAATGGAGGATACCAGAATGTACTGCACATCTATGGAACTAAAAGATCTTCTGAAGAAACTGGCACAACTGGACAGTGACATCTTCTTTTTAAACAGATGCAAGAAAGAACATTTAATACCCAAAGAACTAAGCTTAAAGAATTCTATTCGGAACACCTACAATACTCATTATTCACTACACCTTTGCTACAGAACCTCGAAGAGACTATGGAGTCACCTTATTCATGTTTTTTACAGCACCAAGAAAAACGTCCAAATGGAAATACATAGTTTAAGGAGTACAGTAACTGGAAACATACAGAAGAAGATGCAGAATTTCAATACAACATTGCAGTCATACCCGATAGCCAACAAGAAAAAGAAACTCCACAGACTTCGGCTGGAAGCAGGATTCTTCTCAAGCACCAGACAAGTTCCTCCTAAACGCAGCTGCAAGGAGCAAAACTGCCAGAGGGACACAGGTACAGTCAGCTGTGTTATTAATTTGTCATCCCACATACCCACTAATCTAGAACTCAGTGTTTCCAGAGGTCTCATATTTTGTCCAACAAAACCTCTAGACAAAACAGAGCTTAGTAGTGACATGGAACAAAACTTCAGGAGACTGAGGCTGAAGGAGTTCTTTGATGCTAAAGAAAACTGGAGGCTTCTAAACAGCCAAACAAAAATCAAAATAGAGAACAAAAAAACGTCTGACTGGACATGTCCTTCTGGCCGCAACCCCATTTTTGACCAGTATATTGACTCATTTAGATATTCAGTACAGCCCATGATATTGGCCAAAAAAGCAAAAGAAACATCTAATATCAGTGTGCAGGAGAGAAGGGCAATTCAAAGCCTGAAGACAAACAAGGAGATCACTATTAAGCCAGCAGATAAAGGGGGCACCATAGTTCTCCTGAATAGAATGGACTGCATTAAAGAAGCAAACAGACAAAAGACAGATATAGAGTACTACACCAGACTGGATAATGACCCAACCCCAAAATATATGAGGTAGTTGAAAAGAGTCATCAGATGTCTGGGTACAGATTCCACAAACCTTCTGGACCTAATGCTTGAGAATCCAAGGATGAGAATTTTCTATATGCTTCCCAAGATTCATAAACCAGGTAACCCAGGGAGGCCGGTCATCTCAGGGGTGGGAACGCTCACTGAAAAATCTCTGGGTGGGTAGAAAATGTCAATAAGCCACTGGTAAGGAAGACAGCCAGCTATATACAGGACACCACTGACCTTTTAAAAAAGCTATCTACAATAGGTCCCATACCCGAGAATACCATCTTAGCCACCATGTATGTGGAATCCTTATACTCTAACATCCCACATGAAGATGGACTAACCACCTGCCAAATGTTTCTCAAAGCTAATGGTATCCCTCCTGATTCTGTATTAAGACTCACTAGATTCATCCTCACACAACTTCCCTTTTGGCAAAGACAACACACAGGAACTGCTATGGGAAGCAAAATGGCACCACAATATGCCAAGCTTTTTATGGCTAAACTGGAAAATGACTTTTTAGCATCCTGCTCCCTCAAACCATTGGCCTATTTCTATTACATCAATGACAGGATAATAATCTGGACTGCGTCTGAACAAGAGCTTCTAAAATTCCATGAAAAAATCAATGCATTTCATCCTACCGTAAACTTGACATTGGACCACTCAAAAATGGAAATCAACTTCCTGAATACAACTATAAAAATTCAAAATGGTTTACTCCAGACATCGGTGTATCAGAAACCTATTGACCATCCCACATACCTCAGATGGGACAGCTTCTATCCCAAACACATTAACGCGTTGACCTGTATATGTACTTACAATAAACAACACAGATTCATTACTTTCTATTGTATTGGTGACAAGCGCGGCGGTGAACCTCGTTTTTTCCTGTGAAAAAAGCTTGTTTATACAGTGTGAGAAGCAGAGAGAGCAATGAGCAATGTCACCTCTGCTTCATCACTCTGTACAACAGTCTATACAGTGTGAGAAGCAGAGAGAGCAATGAACAATGTCAACTCTGCTGCATCACTCTGTACAGCAGCGGTTATACAGAGTGAGATGCAGGCTGACACTGAGGCCGGAGTTCCACTTACGTGCAACTCGTGCAGTTTTGCATGGGCATCTCCCCGAACAGACTGACACTCCCCAGACATGACCGCTCCTTTCAGGGGAGTGTGCTGCGGTACGGGGTGATGCCGACGCAACACTAGCACAGTGACAGTCAAAGTTCAGTTACCAGGATCTTCGAGACGTCATAGTCATGTGACCAGTCTGTAGCCAATGTGGTAATACAGCATTCACAAGTGACTGGGTCACATGGCTATGATGTTATTGAAGGTCCTTTAGTAGTCAGTGCTGGTTACCGGGCGGCACAGCAATGATCGGACAGACGCGGAGGCAGAAGCGGCGGGAGACAGAGTCTGCAGGATGCATCGCGGGACCTGTAAGTATGATCAAAATGGTTTTTTTTAATAATGTGCTTTATCTATCTTTATAGTTCAGGATCACCCATCCCTACTCGCTACTCCTAACGAGTAATTACAAGGATAATCGCGGAGTAACGAGTCGCCTAAATACCATACTACTCGGTGAGTGCCGAGTAGTAACGAGTATACTCGCTCATCCCTAGTATACACCCAAAATACTGTTAAGACTATAAAACACTTTGATAATACGCAACTCTGGGTTTTACATACAGTTTGGATAATTTTCTTTACACAGTAGGTTTAAAAGATAGATAATATTAAATAAAAAATAGTATAATTTAGGAAAAAAAAACTAAAAAATTGGAGTCACATGTTAACATTTATTTTAAATTTAACAAATATGTTTCTGTCCTATTCAAAAAACAATAATATTTTTTGTAAGTTGCAAGTGTCAGCTACAGTAAATGTTATCTCAAATATCTCAAAGTTTCAGGAGGGTTGATATATGTGATCGTATTGAAAAATTATTAATTGCACAACATTCATACAGTTTGTGTAACTTTTAATTTTGTCTCTTAGACCTCAGTCAGAGAGAACACAAGTGAAAAGACTTGTGAGTGACGCCCTGGACCCCAGGGGTCACAGGTAATTACACCTACCACATACAAACACACCCCCATCCCCTGTGAGGTCACACACATGTCACCCAAAAGGGAGACCTGATGCCTCCCTCAGGGCTAGTAGAGCACACCATGTGGGTGGAGTCAGGCGGAAAGGCACGCCCACCGAGGAGACTACTGTCCTGGGGCAGGAAGTTCAAACAGATACGTTTTGAGTTGACAGTGAGTAGTAGAGGAGCAGCTGTCAGGGACCCGGGTAGGAGCCTGGGCCCCTTAGAGAACTTCAGGCAGGCAGACGGTGGTGGCCGTCTGCAGGAGTACCAGTACAGCAACCGGCGGAATCGTACGGACCGGGCCTGGGTTGGAGCCCGCCGGTCCCGAACCGGGGAGTCAACCGTGTACCGGAGCAACAACAGGAGGGTACTCAGACCCCGTCCTAGCTTAGAAGCCACTGAGTATAGGGAAATTGACTGCTGGCCGGACCTCATGGGTTCATCCACACCCAAAGTCCCGAAAGAAGGCAAAAGGCCACCAAGTCCGGATGAGCGCCACCGCCAAGGGCCAAACACCCGATGGGCCAGTGCCTGCAGGCAACCGAGGGCTCCTCCGGCAGCTCAACGCCAGGGAGCGGGCCACCACTGCTTAGGCAGGGGGGCCAAAACACAAACATCTAGAGGTGCACAGGAAAAGGGGCCACCATCAACCCCACAGGGGACATCAGCAGCCGGCCGCTGGGACCGACCACTACCGAACTTTGGTTTACCAGTGACTCTGAGTGTGAATCAATCGTGAGTACACCAGTGCCATCCGGACATGATGCTACACCGTGGCACGGCGCCCTGCACCCCGACGACATCACTCCCCCCCTTCCAGTCCCCCACCAGGGGCCCCGGGACACACCGCCCATACCCACGGAGGGCCTAACATCTCAGCTGCGGCCGCAACACCAATCCCGATCGAGCCCGCCATCACTCCAGCCGCAGCGGTGGTGCATCCTCCGTCACCACGACCCATGGGTGGCGTCAAGACCCGTTACACGACCACCAAAACCCACACCGCCTCCCCTTAACAAGAGCGACGTGGCCCCCCGGTCCGGAGGTGCTCGTGCCACCGAGAACCCGAGCCCAGACCTCGAGCGGCTCGGCCCAAGCAAGCGGAGGAAGCGACTGGGCCCCTCTCAAGGTGGTACAGACTCAACACAGAAAGCAATGAGTTCTTCACATCCCAAGGATGATTCCAATAGTATAGAGAACCTTAGGTGCAGAATATGATTCTTGACGAGATTGGATGAAAGCAAGTTTTATTGAGTCACCGACATGTATCAATATATGTTTCAACGTTTTGACATGTGCCTTCATCAAGAGTAGTACAAGCAAAATAATTTATATATATAAGAAATTAAAGGATAATTTTCCATAAGTATAGCAAAACAACATGATGCTGACATCAATAAATCATACATGTCTCATATATGTATCATAGACACTAACAAATGAACTGTCAGTGTTCCGGGATTTCCAGTTTGCTTCTGAAGGATCTTGCCCTTTGTTAACATCGAGGTTTCTGTTCTGTTGCCCTACTTCCTGTTCATCTGTTTAAAAGCCCGCCCCTAAGCTTAGTCTAGTTGCTTGAGTATACTGCTTCCTGTCTACTCCTGCCCCGCTGCTCTCATTTCCTGGTTGTTATTTTGGATCTTGGTGAATCACCTGACACCGGCCCTGGACTCTAAATGGTCTCATCGAGCTGTGCCCTCGCTGGTCCCAGACTCTGTCTGCCGTCTCTGGTTGGCGCTTGTGCCCGGTCCCTTCCGGTACATATCCACCCTAGGACCCGCGTTCCACATCCCGTACGGACAATTTTTGTCTATAACCTGTTGCCCTTTCTTGTCCCGGTTGCTGCGCATTTAGGCCTTCTGGAGTGATTGCCAGAAAGCCCTTGTATAGGGGTTCACTCCTGGTGGCCTCCCTGGGGGAGTCCGGTGCGCGGTCCCGGGAATTCCCCTTTGCTCCGAACCTGGCAGATATATACCATGTTTATGTTCTGTTCTGTGTACATATTGTTGGTTGTATATTATTACACTTCTTTGCACCAAGAACCCGTCTCTGGTTGTCATTGCCCTAAGGCGAACGAAATCCTCAGTTCATACAATAGTATTATGAACATCAACAAGCTGTAAAAAATGACAGCAAATAACGAAAAAATAAACATAGCATGATGGGTAATTAAATACTCGTGTATAGTTATGATATAATACACCACACAGATTTGCTATGAGCCTTGGAAATAGACATATGTAGGCACTTTTATAGAGAAATTATATTCTTATGTCTTGATTCCATTGTATAGACAGTCCCTTGATATGAGAAGGGAAAAGAGATTGCTTATATCCAGGTATCACTGAGACTCATGATGAGCTTTTGGGAAATGTAGGGAGAATAAGAAAAGGTAAGAGGAAGAAGAAAAAGAAATTGAAAGGAAAGTAAAAGAGTAAAAACAGTAAAAATAACAGGTAAAAGGAGAAAAAGATGGGAAAAAAAAGAGGGATAAAGGAAATTAATGTCACAAGAAGTGTCTGAGAACAGATACCATAAGGCACAGACCAAGAAAATAACAAGGAATAAAAGAACCTAAGTGTAATACCAGATGGATCTGTAAGGTCGGAGGAGGTTTTCCCAAATTACAATAATGGATAGAGGGAGGCACAGCATATGGTAAAATGGTTGAGATACCTGTGTCGTTAGAAAGGCTCGATGTTGTAAGGGCTCTTATGTTTCTTCACATAAGTTAAAAAAATGGAACGAGTGTCATCAATGTTTTATATCGCAGTATCATCAGTACTTGGTTTGTGAGTCAGATGTACCTTTGGGGATGAGCGAACCTGAACTGTAAAGTTCGGTTTTCGTACCAAACACTGGATGTCCGAGTCTCAAGCATGGACACAGACTTTGAAAAAGTCTGTGTTTGGAGTTCAGGTACTGTGCGTATGCTAATAAAGTTTGTTGAAATGCTGTAGCATAGCCAATCAATGTGCTTTCTTGCACGTGGAAGTTGCCTGTACGCTGCTGTGAACAACAACAATAGCAAAAAATAGAATGATGTGGGCTCTCACCTATTTTTGATAACCAGGGCAGGTAAATCAGACAAATGCAGGCTGCAGCACTCAGCTATCAGCTTAATCATGGCTGGTTATCAAAAATAGAGGGGAGGCCCAGCAGTTTTTTAAATTATTTAAATAAATCATTTAAAACTACATAGTGAGCTCTGCCCTATTTTTGATAAATTTGATCCTTCAATACAAGCAATAGAATCTGAAGTTCTGTAATGCAACTAATCATGTATGAAAGCAACAAACTGGAGTAAGATCTGCTGCCAACAGAGTCAAGAGGGTTTAGATAATGTAAGGTACAGCAAATGTTGATTATAGGGCAACATGATTTGTTAGTAGTATGATATCAAATTGCCAAATGGCAAATAGACCCCAAACTAGAAACTAACTAAAATAGAACTTTTATTATTGTTAAATAAATAAATATTGAGGGGATAAAAGCAAGTCAACTAAACGGTTAATAACACTTAGTTGGGACTTAGAGATCAAACACAGCTTACTCTGTTCCCACTGGGACCTAGGGGTACTTTGCACGTTGCGACATCGCTACTGCGATGTCGTCGGGGTCAAATCAAAAGTGACGCACATCCGGCACCATTAACGACGTCGCAACGTGTAAAGCCTAGATCCACCGATAAACGATCGCAAAAGCGTCGTAAATCGGTGATCTGAGTGTCGGTCATTTTCATAATTTCGCTGCAGCGACATGTACGATGTTGTTCCTCGTTCCTGCGGCAGCACACATCGCTGTGTATGAAGCCGCAGGAGCGAGGAACATCTCCTTACCTGTCTCCAGTGGCTATGCGGAAGGAAGGAGGTCGGCGGGATGTTTACGTCCCGCTCATATCCACCCCCTCCATTCCTATTGGCCGCCTGCCGTGTGACGTCGCTGTGACGCCGCCCGACCCGCCCCCTTAGGAAGGAGGCGGATCGCCAGCCAGAGCGACGTTGCAGGGAAGGTAAATGCGTGTGAAGCTGCCGTAGCGATAATGTTCGCTACGGCAGCTATCACAAGATATTGCATGTGCAACGGGGGCGGGTACTATTGCGCTCGGCATTGCTATCATCGGCTAGCGATGTTAGAGCGTGCAAATTACCCCTTAGAGCACAAACACAGCTTTAATAGTGAGCATGCTTAAGCCTGCTTTACACCTTACAATCCAGCATACCATATCGTATGCGATCGTAACCGCCCCCATCGTATGTGCGGCATGTTCAATTTGTTGAATGTGCTGCACAAACGATTAACCCCTGTCACACGTACTTACCTGTCCATACGACCTCGCTGTGGGCGGCGAACGTCCACTTCCTGGAGTGGGAGGGACGTTCGGCGTCACAGCGACGTCACGTGGCAGCCGGCCAATAGAAGTGGAGGGGCGGAGCTGAGCGGGACGCAAACGTTCCGCCCACCTCCTTCCTTCCTTCCGCATTGCTGGCCGGGAGCCGCAGGACGCAGGTAAGATCTGTCCATCGTTCCCGGGGTGTCACACACTGCGATGTGTGCTACCCAGGGTACGATGAACAATCTGACGTTCAATTCTAGAGAAATGAACGATGTGCGTGCGATGAACGTTTTACTGTTTAATCGCAATCGCGCGTACCTGTCACACGCTACAATGTACCTTACGATGCCGGATGTGCGTCACTTACGACGTGACCCCACCGACACATTGTAAGATACATTGCAGCGTGTAAAGCGGGCTTTACTCTGTTCAAGCTGGGATTTAAAGCACAAACACAGTTTTAAAAGTGAGCATGCTCGCTCTGTTCCAGCTGGAACTTAGAGCACAAATACAGTTTTAATAGTCAGCATGCTCACTCGGTTCCAGCTGGGACTTAAAGCATAAACACAGCTTTAATAGTGAGCATGCTCACTCGGTTCCCCCTGGGACTTAAAGCATAAACAGCTTTAATAGTGAGCATGCTCACTCTATTCCTGCTGGGACTTCGAGCACAAACACAGTTTTAATATTGAGCATGCTAACTCTGTCTTTTATTATTGTCTCATACAGTATACAGGTTTCTGAGCATATCATTGGCTGAGCATTAGTCAAGCTATAGTGGATGTCTAGATGAGTGACTGGAATGAGAACCAATAGGTTTAAGTTAATACTCCTCAAAATATCCTTTTGTTATTCATTGGCAAGTGTGAAGATGAGGTGTCAGTGTCCTATTGATGCTATCTTAGGAAAGGTATGATCGGGAGTGATGTCACAACCAATCTTTTAAAAGGTCAGTGCCCATAATTAATTCATTTCACCCTCTTACCCCTGATGACACCAGTGTGGCGAAACATGTTGGGGAGGCATTTGCAACTTTTAATATGCTATTGCAGTGACAGATTGTGAAAAGACCTATAGGAACACAGCAGGAGACAACTTACTATTTAGCTGAACTATCAGCTTGTCTGAGCATGTGTTTGCAAGCATGTCACAAGGTTTTCTTGTGATTATGTCACTGCACTAAGTGTTTTTAACCATTTAGTGTTCTTGCTTTTCCCACAATACTTATTTAACAAAAAAAAAAATAATAATAATAATAATAATATTAATAAAAGTTATATTTTAGTCAGTCTTTAGTTTGAGGGTCTATTTGCCATTTGGCAATTTGGTATTGTAGTTGTTACTCCCATGACTTCTGAACAATCTCTTTTGGTGTATCTATAAGATTGGGTTGTTGGTAGAGATGAGCGAACCGGTCCCGGTTCGGCTCGAGTTCGGTTCGCCGAACGGAGGTCTCGTTCGAGTTCGGTTCGTCGAACGTTCGACGAACCAAACTCGAACCGCATAGAAAACAATGGCAGCCAATCACAAACACATAAAAACACCTAGAAATCACCCTCAAAGGTGTCCAACAGGTGACAAACAACTCACAACACAACACAAACACATGGGAAAGTGACATACAGTTAGGTCCAGAAATATTTGGACAGTGACACAATTTTCGCGAGTTGGGCTCTGCATGCCACCACATTGGATTTGAAATGAAACCTCTACAACAGAATTCACGTGCAGATTGTAACGTTTAATTTGAAGGTTTGAACAAAAATATCTGATAGAAATTGTAGGAATTGTACACATTTCTTTACAAACACTCCACATTTTAGGAGGTCAAAAGTAATTGGACAAATAAACCAAACCCAAACAAAATATTTTTATTTTCAATATTTTGTTGCGAATCCTTTGGAGGCAATCACTGCCTTAAGTCTGGAACCCATGGACATCACCAAACGCTAGGTTTCCTCCTTCTTAATGCTTTGCCAGGCCTTTACAGCCGCAGCCTTCAGGTCTTGCTTGTTTGTGGGTCTTTCCGTCTTAAGTCTGGATTTGAGCAAGTGAAATGCATGCTCAATTGGATTAAGATCTGGTGATTGACTTGGCCATTGCAGAATGTTCCACTTTTTTGCACTCATGAACTCCTGGGTAGCTTTGGCTGTATGCTTGGGGTCATTGTCCTTTTGTACTATGAAGCGCCGTCCGATCAACTTTGCGGCATTTGGCTGAATCTGGGCTGAAAGTATATCCCGGTACACTTCAGAATTCATCCGGCTACTCTTGTCTGCTGTTATGTCATCAATAAACACAAGTGACCCAGTGCCATTGAAAGCCATGCATACCCATGCCATCACGTTGCCACCACCATGTTTTACAGAGGATGTGGTGTGCCTTGGATCATGTGCCGTTCCCTTTCTTCTCCAAACTTTTTTCTTCCCATCATTCTGGTACAGGTTGATCTTTGTCTCATCTGTCCATAGAATACTTTTCCAGAACTGAGCTGGCTTCATGAGGTGTTTTTCAGCAAATTTAACTCTGGCCTGTCTATTTTTGGAATTGATGAATGGTTTGCATCTAGATGTGAACCCTTTCTATTTACTTTCATAGAGTCTTCTCTTTACTGTTGACTTAGAGACAGATACACCTACTTCACTGAGAGTGTTCTGGACTTCAGTTGATGTTGTGAACGGGTTCTTCTTCACCAAAGAAAGTATGCGGCGATCATCCACCACTGTTTTCATCCGTGGACGCCCAGGCCTTTTTGAGTTCCCAAGCTCACCAGTCAATTCCTTTTTTCTCAGAATGTACCCGACTGTTGATTTTGCTCCTCCAAGCATGTCTGCTATCTCTCTGATGGATTTTTTTCTTTTTTTTCAGCCTCAGGATGTTCTGCTTCACCTCAATTGAGAGTTCCTTAGACCGCATGTTGTCTGGTCACAGCAACAGCTTCCAAATGCAAAACCACACACCTGTAATCAACCCCAGACCTTTTAACTACTTCATTGATTACAGGTTAACGAGGGAGACGCCTTCAGAGTTAGTTGCAGCCCTTAGAGTCCCTTGTCCAATTACTTTTGGTCCCTTTAAAAAAAAGGAGGCTATGCATTACAGAGCTATGATTCCTAAACCCTTTCTCCGATTTGGATGTGAAAACTCTCATATTGCAGCTGGGAGTGTGCACTTTCAGCCCATATTATATATATAATTGTATTTCTGAACATGTTTTTGTAAACAGCTAAAATAACAAAACTTGTGTCACTGTCCAAATATTTCTGGACCTAACTGTATACTTATGGACAAGGAAAAAGAGGAGGAGACACAGATATAGGCATGGCACGCCCTTCTAAAATCATGTAAAACACCACAAGGTGACTCCAAGCGGAGTTCTCCCTTTTTTCCAAAAATTGGGCCACACACACACACACCCACCCCTTCAGTGGCAGCAATTGTGCCCCAGTTGAACACTTCACAGCTAGATTTGCATCCAGCACATTCAAAAATACGCCATCCTTTTCCGTCCTCAGGATTGCACCGGGGTAGGTAGCAAAGTCTTTCCTGATCCCAGCTCTGTTCATCTTGGATCATTTTTAAAAAACACAGCAAGCAAGGGTTACTCCAAGCGGAGTCTCCCTTTTTTTCCAAAAATTGTGCCCCACACACACCCACCCATTCAGTGGCAGCACTTGTGCCCTAGTTGTACACTTCACAGCTAGATTGGCATCAAGCACATTCAAAAATACACCATACTTAACCGTCCCCAGGATGACTCCGGGGTAGGTAGCAAAGTCTTTCCTAATCCCAGCTCTGTTCATCTTGGATCATTTTTAAAAAACACAGCAAGCAAGGGTTACTCCAAGCGGAGTCTCCCTTTTTTTCCAAAAATTGTGCCCCACAGACACCCACCCATTCAGTGGCAGCACTTGTGCCCTAGTTGTACACTTCACAGCTAGATTTGCATCAAGCACATTCAAAAATACGCCATACTTAACCGTCCCCAGGATAACACCGGGGTAGGTAGCAAAGTCTTTGCTGAACCATGACTTGTTCATCTTGGCTCCTTTTAAAAAACACAGCAAGCAAGGGTTACTCCAAGTGGAGTCTCCCTTTTTTTCCAAAAATTGTGCCCCACTCACACCCACCCCTTCAGTGGCAGCACTTGTGCCCTAGTTGTACACTTCACAGCTAGATTTGCATTAAGCACATTCAAAAATACGCCATACTTAACCGTCCCCAGGATGACTCCGGGGTAGGTAGCAAAGTCTTTCCTGATTCCAGCTCTGTTCATCTTGGATCATTTTTAAAAAAAACAGCAAGCAAGGGTTACGCCAAGCGGATTCTCCCTTTTTTTCCAAAAATTGTGCCCCACACACACCCACCCATTCAGTGGCAGCACTTGTGCCCTAGTTGCAAACAGGATGTTTTGATTTGCATCAAGCACATTCCAAATCCACAAGCCTTTACTCTCCCCAGGATGACACAGGGGTATTAAATTCCTTGTGGATCCATGACTTGTTCATTTTGATGAACGTTAGTCTGTCCACATTGTCACTGGACAGACGCGTGCTCTTATCTGTCAGCACACACCCAGCAGCACTGAAGACACGTTCAGAGACAACGCTGGCAGCTGGACACGACAAAATCTCCAAGGCGTAAGTGGAGAGCTCTGGCCATTTTTCAAGATTTGAAGTACAAAATGAGCAAGGCTCCATTTGCAAAGTCATGGCATCAATGTTCATTTGGAGATACTCCTGTATCATCCTCTCCAGCCATTGACTATGTGTCAGACTTGTTGTCTCTGGTGGCCTTGCAAAGGACGGTCTAAAAAAATTATGAAAAGATTCCATAAAATTGCTGTTACCAGCACCAGATACGGTGCTACTGGTACGGGTAGACTGTTGAAGATGACGAGACCGTCCCATGTTTGTCAAGTTATAACTGGGAGATTCACTCCCTGCACCTGCACGGTTGTTTGGTGGAAAAGCCGAGCTAAGATCGAGTAACAGCTTCTGCTGATACTCCTGCATACGTGTGTCCCTTTCTATGGCTGGAATTATGTCACAAAATTTGGACTTGTACCAGAGATCTAATAGAGTGGCAAGCCAGTAGTCATCATCACTTGTCATGCTGATAATGGCATTGTCACCGATAAACATATTCGTCGCCATGTCGAAACTGTGCAGAAGGGTGCATAGGTCCTTGATCTGAGACCACTCCATCAGGGTTATCTTCCCCACCTCTGCATCTCGTTGGCCCAGGCTATACGTCATGACGTATTGCACCAGGGCTCGGCAGTGCTGCCACAGTTGCTGTAAAATGTGGAGAGTCGAATTCCAGCGTGTCGCCACATCGCATTTCAGGCGATGAACCGGCAGGCCGAAAGACTTCTGGAGCGATGCAAGTCGCTCAGCTGCGGCGATTGAACGGCGGAAGTGAGCAGACAGATTTCGTGCCCTGGTCAGAAGGCCATCTAGGCCGGGATAGTGTGTTAAGAATTGCTGGACAACAAGGTTCAACACGTGAGCCATACAAGGCACGTGTGTCACCTTGCCCAGGCGAAGGGCCGCACCCAGGTTTGCAGCATTGTCGCACACGGCCTTACCAGGCTGCAGGTTGAGTGGAGACAACCATTTATTAAACTCGGACCGCAGAGCTGACCACAACTCCTCAGCTGTGTGACTCCTATTCCCAAGACATGTCAAGCTAAAGACCGCCTGATGCCGTTGCGCTCTGCTGCCAGCATAGTAATGAGGGGTGCGTGCTTCCTTCTGCGCAGTGAGAACGCTGGTGGCCTGACCAGGCAGGCTTGGGGCGGAGGTGGAGGACACAGGTGAGGTGGAGAAGGCAGAAGCAGTGGTGGAACTTGGACAGACAGAGGATTGACACACAAGTCGTGAGGACGGCAAGACTTGTGCAGCAGACCCTTCACCATCTATCACCATAGTTACCCAGTGCCCAGTCAGCGACATGTAACGTCCCTGTCCATGCTTACTGGTCCAAGTATCGGTGGTGAAATGTACCCGTTCACACACAGAGTTTCTCAAGGAAGCGGTGATGTTGTGTGCGACATGCTGGTGTAGCGCGGACACACCTTTCTTAGAGAACTAATGGCGACTGGGCATCTGGTACTGGGGCACAGCGACAGACATAAAGTCTCTAAAATCCTGTGTGTCCACCAGGCGGAAAGGCAGCATTTCAGTAGCCAAGAGCTTACAGAGGGATAAAGTCAACCTCTTAGCTTTGTCACGGGTCGCAGGAAATGGCCTTTTATTTGTCCACATCTGAGGGACAGAGATCTGGCTGCTGTGTGTAGACGGTGTTGAGTAGGGTGTCCCTGGAAAAAAGCAGGTTTGTGAGGAAAGTGCAGGTGGAGACATGATGTTGCCTTCATCCAACGTTGGTGCTATCGATGTCTGAGAGAGCTGTACGCACGCACTTGTTTCCCCTTCCAAACCAACTGAAGACCAACCAAGCAAACTGCCTGTTGCAGTTACAGTGGTGGAAGTTGTGCGTAAAAAACCAGGTGTGACAGCTGTCCCCACAGTCCTAGAAGATGAAGAGCGCGCGGATGCACTGGAAGGGGCAGGCGGTGGATGGTTCGCTCCGCTAGGCCGCATTGCAGCATGGTGAGCTTCCCACTGGGACATATGATATTTATTCATGTGATGATTGATGGAAGAAGTTGTCAAACTGCTGATGTTTTGCCCTCTACTAACACAATCACGACAAATTTTACAGATTACATAATTTGGGCGATCTTTTGCTATGTCAAAAAAGGACCAGGCTAGGCAAGGCTTAGAGGGCATGCGACCTGCTGAGCCCCCCCGACTAGTGCTCAGAGGCAGAGTGGTGGCTGAGGATGCAGTTGTAGACGTGCTACCAGTGCTCCGACTCTGTCCAGGAAGGCGCAAGGTAACTTCGTTGTCGGTTGCATCCTCCTCCACCGCCTCTGTTGACCTCCTCGAGTGCCTGACTGTGGGTTGACAGTAGGTGGGATCTAGAACTTCCTCATCAATTGTTGTGTTTGCACTCCCCTCACCCTCAGACCGAGCCTCTTCTTGCCCTGACCGAATATTTAAGTTGTCATCTCAATCTGGTATCTGCGTCTCATCGTCATCAGTATGTTCCTCATTGTCTATAACAACAGGTGTTACAGTTGGTGAAAAAGGGTCAACATTATGCTCAGAAACTTGGTCCTCACGGCCTGAATCAGAGTCACAAAGGTTCTTTGCATCACTGCAGACCATTTCCTGGTCTGTACTCACTGTAGCTTGGGAGCAGACCTCTGATTCCCAGGCTATAGTGTGACTGAACAGCTCTGCAGACTCACCCATCTCAGTTCCACCATACTGTGCAGGGCGGATGGAGACTTCAGAGCTGGGAGAAAGCAAGTTTGATTGGGATGACAACTCAGAGGACTGGTGTTTTTTGGATGCGGTAGTTGAGGTGGCGGAGAGGGCACTTGTTGGACCACTTGAGATCCATTCAAGCATTTTCCTTTTTTGGCCAACATCTACCTTTGTTCCAGTTGTTTGTGTCCGTAAAAAAGGGAGCACATCGGATTGTCCACGGTAAGTAGTAGACATCTTACTTTTGCTGGAAGATGGTCTATCTTCAGCAGATGTTAATGGAGCTTTGCCACCTTCCCCACGGACAAACCCTTTTTTTCCTTTTCCAACACGCCTCTTCCCCTTTCCACCAGCATCTGACATTTTGCCACTCATGTTGATAGCGACAAGATTGTGCACTTAAAATGTGGTAGTAAAAATTGAGAGGTGGTGTAGATTTCAGCGGTGGTCTAGCTTTATTAACAGCAGAATAAACAACAATAATTATCCCTCACAATGCAACTACGGCCCTTAAACTGGCAGCATAAATTGCTAGTATACTAGCTTAGTAACAATGAGCTTGAATGTGCAATGGAGGCAGACGTACTGCAAATATCTTTGCAAGTGGTACAATACAGAAGTCCAACTGCCACGTTTAGGATGCCACTAAGTTCACTCAGTGTTTGCTAGTATAATGGCTTAGTAACAATGAGTTTGAGTGTGCAATGCAGACAGACGTGCTGCAAATATCTTTGCACTAGTGGGACAATACAGAAGTCCAACAGCCACTTTTAGGATGCCACTAAGTTCACTCAGTGTTTGCTAGTATAATGGCTTAGTAACAATGAGTTTGAGTGTGCAATGCAGGCAGACGTGCTGCAAATATCTTTGCACTAGTGGGACAATACAGAAGTCCAACAGTCACGTTTCGGATGCCACTAAGTTCACTCAGTGTTTACTAGTATAATGGCTTAGTAACAATGAGTTTGAGTGTGCAATGCAGGCAGACGTGCTGCAAATATCTTTGCACTAGTGGGACAATACAGAAGTCCAACAGCCACGTTTAGGATGCCACTAAGTTCACTCAGTTTTTGCTAGTATAATGGCTTAGTAACAATTAGTTTGAGTGTGCAATGCAGGCAGATGTGCTGCAAATATCTTTGCACTAGTGGGACAATACAGAGGTCCAACAGCCATGTTTAGGATGCCACTAAGTTCACTCAGTGTTTGCTAGTATAATGGCTTAGTAAGAATGTGTTTCAGTGTGCAATGCAGGCAGACGTGCTGCAAATATCTTTTCACTAGTGTGACAATACAGAAGTACAACAGCCACGTTTAGGATGCCACTAAGTTCACTCAGTGTTTGCTAGTATAATGGCTTAGTAACAATGAGTTTCAGTGTGCAATGCAGGCAGACGTGCTGCAAATATCTTTGCACTAGTGGGACAATACAGAAGTCCAACAGCCACGTTTAGGATGCCACTAAGTTCACTCAGTGTTTGCTAGTATAATGGCTTAGTAAGAATGAGTTTGAGTGTGCAATGCAGGCAGACGTGCTGCAAATATCTTTGCACTAGTGGGACAATACAGAAGTCCAACAGCCACGTTTAGGATGCCACTAAGTTCACTCAGTGTTTGCTAGTATAATGGCTTAGTAAGAATGAGTTTCATTGTGCAATGCAGGCAGACGTGCTGCAAATATCTTTGCACTAGTGGGACAATACAGAAGTCCAACAGCCACGTTCAGGATGCCACTAAGTTCACTCAGTGTTTGCTAGTATTATGGCTTAGTAACAATGAGTTTGAGTGTGCAAAGGGCAGGAGGGTACAGTGGCAGGGTTGTGGGTCTCTGGGTAGAGGAAAGGAAGCCTGCCTTTCTATCCCTCCTATTGGGGAAATGCAGCGAGGAAATCCCTGACCTTAGCTACACAGACGCTGTCATCTTGTGTAGCTGTTAAACTCTGTTTTCACGGACCTGTCACCTATGGCTCTGACCCTGCCGATATTAGCCCTTAAAAGGACTGATAGAAAATTCTATCCCTATGCTGTACAGCGCTGTGTATAGAGCATACACAGTAGTATCGGAGATAGGCGCTGCGCCAGCGGTGACTGACACCAAGGACGCAGAAGGCAGATAATGGCGTGCTGGAGGAAAATGTCCGTTTTTATAATGTAGGGACATGTGACATGGACATCCTATCACACATGCCGTTGCTTCTCTGGCTAAAAGACCACTTAGCTGTGTGTGTGTCTGGGATTGGCTGACATGCTGGCCCGCCCCACTACACGCGCGCGCTTAGGGAAGGAAGACGAGGGGGAAAAAAAAAAAATTGGCGATCACCATTATCCATACAGCAGTGATCTGAATGCGCTGTTCCCGCACACTATACGCTGAAATTTCATAATAGTGTGAGTCACAGAGTGACTTACAATATTACAGCGGAAAGCCAGCTAGTAATTAGCTTGTCTTTTTGCTGCTAGAACCATTCTCGAATGTATCTAGTACTATCGAGCTTTAGCAAAAAGCTTGAGTTCTAGTTCGATCTAGAACAGCCCCCAAAATCACTCGAGCCGCGAACTGGAGAACCTCGAACCGCGCTCAACTCTAGTTGTTGGTTAACTTCATCTAATTGTGTTCAAATAGCGTGGAAGGTTTTTTCTCACAAAACGTTTATACTGAAAGTTTGTGGCAGGAAGCGACACAGGTTTTTTCTAGATCAGAGACTATTGTTGTACGCAGTGAGTGACATTAATACTTCTTTTAGTAGCTTGGTTAAACTTTACAAACAACAAACTAGAGAATGGTGGGAAATTGATAGCCTGGAGAAGTAACTGATAAAAAATATAGTTTATAGAGGATTGAGGATGCAGATTATCTCTCATGCCTTTAAAGATGATGTGAAATTTATGAAGGGTTGGGAATAATTATTATCTGAAAATTATTTACGGATGATGAGCTATATCTTGGATTAGAGATTAAATTTCACTAAAACCAATGAGCAGTTAGAGAAGGATATCAATAATATTCAATAATTTTCTGTACAACCTGATTTCACTAGGTTTGGAATTAAATTTACAAAAGAATATTGAAGTGGTTAAAAGTGAAATTAAAACACACAAGAATATCAAATACTGTATATACATGATCTGACTGATTAAGAAAAAAGCCAAGTGTATAATTTTAGATGCAGATCAACAAGATATAATAGGTCACATTTTACTCATTAATCAGATACTGATATTTCTGAATCAGATAATTCACTAAGTAGTAGTTCTTTTGCAAGGGGAGGCACTAAACAGAGGAGGTGGTCCGGGAAGGAGCTATAGACAGAACAAAAGTTCCCATGCCAAATCATGGGTGGTTCTAAGGGCAGAAAAGCAACAAGTAGACAGGAATTCCAGAATGGGTGGTGTTTGCTATTCTTAATTTTTATCCTTAGCTTCACAATATTTGTGGTAAGGCTCTCTGAACTCTTCTCAGAATATGAACACAGAACATCAGGAAGCAGTGATACTAGTTATGTTTGGAAAATTGACCAATCAATGAGCTTATAGAAAATGGGCCAGTTGGGACAAGCAGTCTCTCAAATCACAACTATGGCACAGACAGCTGTACCCAATATGCCAAATGCTCAATCTGCTGGCCTCCAGAATAGAGATGAGCAAACCTGTTCAGTAAAGGTTTGCCAATGTGAAATTCGGTACGACCCTTAGTTTGCTTGTTTGGGCTCGGCAACCCTTAGCACTTTCCCCTAAAGTCAGTAATGTTCATTTTTGTTTGTTTTTTTCCCCCCGAACGCTGGATGCGTTTCCAAAAATGCTTTTTAATAACATTTTCTGTTGTTATATAGTATTGTGGTGCTGTTTGATGTGGGGATGTGTAAAATCAATGGAGGAGGTGTGGACTGTGGACCCGGAGAAGCTCTTGGCACATGGTGCCATTTTCTTTTCTTAACTTTTTTTGTGGATGTTGTAGCAGACAAGAACAGTGCAGCAAACATCCACAAGTTTCAGACAGAAGGGCGTATGTGATTGAGATATCGTCTCTTCTTCCTCAGGAAAATCCAACAATGTGGATCCGGTGGATTTTCCTGAGGAAGAAAAGGGGATATCTCTTTGAAATGCATAGAATAGACTATCCACATTGCTTTTATTTTTTGGAGTGATTCTTTGTACAGCAGAGCGGAGTATACCACAATTATCCTGGTTTTTGTCTGTGTTACAAATCGACACATTTCATGATCGAAATAGGGATTGGTATTTGTAGTGCCTGCTAAAGAGTTGCCAGTGAAGCATCTAAATAAGGTATTGCTACGAATTACTGCCTGCTCAAAAGTATGCAAACACATGTATAGGTACTTCTGTTTCTAGTAAAGTATCTAAAAAGAGTTTCTTGCCAATTTTGATTGCCTGCTGAAAATTACACCAACACATTTATAGGTATTGGTAGCTAGCCGTGCATAACCTAAAAAGTTGCTGGGGAAGTATCAAAAAAGTGGTTCTTGGCAATTTTAATTGCCTGGTGAAAATTCTTCAAACACAGTTATAGATATTGTTACTAGTGATGGGGAGACCCGAACTGTAAAAGTCTGGATCCACGCAGTGTCAATGGTACCCAGGTGCCGGTCATGGGCTCAGGATTCAGAGTGTTTTTCCGGACTCAGCATTCAAAAAAAATAAAAAATAAAGGAAAAATAATGACTCTCCTTCTGTCAGACTCACATTCTTGTATGTTATCTAAGCTTAAATTTAAGCAAAGAAATGCAAGTTACTCTAATCTAAAAACACATCCCATTTCCTCCATTTCAAGAAGAGGCCCTGTCAAAATGATGTAGACAAATAAATCCTGATATCACAGTCAATATTTTCAAAACTGTTTCAAATATGGTCTGTCTCAGTTACTGATATTTGATGCATAGGTGAAATATTATTCTTAATTTATTGAAAACCCAAATTTCTTGCTGATTTCAGCCTTCAGCAAGATTGATTTATCAAACAGCATGAGTCCACTTTGATAAATCTATCAGATTCTAAGACTGTCTATTTTGCATTTTCTTAGAATTAAGATTGATACATATACCCCACTACATTTCAGATATTGACATACAGTGCAGACCAAAAGTTTGGACACACCTTATCATTCAAAGAGTTTTCTTTATTTTCATGACTCTGAAAATTGTAGATTCACATTGAATGCATCAAAACTCTGAATTAACACATGTGGAATGAAATACTTAACAAAAAAGTGTGAAACAACTGAAAATATGTCTTATATTCTAGGTTCTTCAAAGTAGCCACCTTTTCCTTTGATCACTGCTTTGCACACTCTTGGCATTCTTTTGATGAGCTTCATGAGGTAGTCACCGGAAATGGTTTTCACTTCACAGGTGTGGCCTGTAAGGTGTAATAAGTGGGGTTTCTTGCCTTATAAATGGGGTTGGGACCATCAGTTGTGTTGTGCAGAAGTCTGGTGGATACACAGCTGATAGTCCTACTGAATAGACTGTTAGAATTTGTATTATGACAAGAAATAAGCAGCTAAATAAAGAAAAACGAGTGGCCATCACTACTTTAAGAAATGAAGGTCAGTCAGTCTGAAAAATTGTGCAGTGGCAAAAACCATCAAACGCTACAAAGAAACTGACTCACATGAGGACCGCCCCAGGAAAGGAAGACCAAGAGTTACCCCGGATCCAAGCAGTCCCACTGCTGCAGGGGTGGTACATTTGTGATTCATGTGCTGTAATTTTTAACTGAGAGTACACTAACACATTAAAAACTATGGGGCTATTAACCTGCCATGTTTTTTTTTACTGACAGATGGTCCAAATAAAAAGGATGAAAATATGTCCTACACTTGTTCATTTTGTGGATAGATTTTACCCATTCAAGTGATTAAGTCTGTTGCCTGTTTTTCACTGACCAGTTGCCATGAAAGGTTTGGGATGTCTCATTTATTTAATTTATTGGCATTAGTGATGAATGAACATGCTTGGCACTGCTCATTACTAGATCAAGCATTAGTGTGCTCGGCTACTTGCGTAACTCTGCCGAATAACAGGGGGCTCAGATATTTTGTCTGTAAAACAATGAGTAAAATCCACAGGCTTGCTTCACTGCATGATGTGTTCAGGCACCACAGGGAGAGACAGTCTCAGACTGTGAATGGCTCTCCCAGGATATCAAAGAACGTTCTCGAATGTAATGTGACACCCCCCCAAAAAAAATAACACCCCTGCCCTTCATACTGCCAGAAATCTTCTGTTTATGGCAGGCTGTATGTGGGCGGAGACCCAAAAAGGCCAATAATTGACTTTCCATAATGCTTGTTACTCTCGTAAAGCTCATCCGAGTGTCTTACCAGTTTGAATCGAGTAGTGAGTATTCAAGCATTTTAGTGACTGCCCATCACTAATTGGTATACAAGAATAACTTATGGCACAGAGGTTGTAAAAATTGACACATAAGTAAAAAACAGATAGAATTGATGAAATCAAGCAAATTGATAAAAAATGGTCAGGTTTTGCATGCGTAAAAAAAATGTCTTAACTGTGCAAATAAGGCCAAACACAGTTCACACTTAACATGTTTCCCTGAAAATAAGACACTGTGTTATATTTTTTTTGCCTCGAAAAAAGAGCTAGGGCTTATTTTCAGGGTACGGCTTATTCTTGAGGAAAGATAGTTGGGGGAAAGTTTACCCCCCAACAATGCAAATCCCCTTTCCCAGGAATGTCATACTTACCACACCCTGGATGTCTGTGTGGCTCTCAGGTCCTACTGCGATCTTCGACAGGCGCTTCCAGCAGGTATGCTACACACCGCCCTCCCCTCCTTCTGGCCAATACTCACACATCAGATCACACACACACTAATACACACACTCACACATACTTATGAGATTGCACATACATTCGCCCTCGCGCGCACACACTCACCCCAACCCGCTTCCATCCAGCAGGGGACTCTCTACTCTCTTGTCTCTATGATGCGTTCCACTGCTGGGTCCTCCATGCGTTCCACTCACAGGTCCTGGCGCTCTACTGCACAGCATTCCATGTCCTTATGCTGGCCAGAAGCAATCAATATTGCAGGATGTGTTGAGTGTGTGTGTGCAATATGATGTGTGTGGGTGTGCGATCTCGTGTGTGTGTGCAATCTTATGTGTGTGGGTGTGTGATCTGATGTGTTCTGCTGCAGGTACTTGATGCGTTCCTCTGCTCTAAGTCGGCGTCTGGTGAGTATGATTGCGGGGTCTTCTCTCTTCTTTCTTATTTCTTTTGGGGGTGTCTGCTTTCTATAATGAAGTGTCCTGTAGTATCTTTAACTTTTTTTATGGACATTATTGAACAGCAATTAGGGCTTTTTTTCAGGATAGATCTTATATTTAAGCCTTGCTGAAAACTTCTGCTAGGGCTTATTTTCGGGGTAGGGCTTATTTTCAGGGAAACATGGTATCACAAGGGCAATTGTTGGTAGATGGTGTTAGAAAGGCCTGTCAACTTAAAGGCTGGTTACAAAAATTTCACAAACGTATTTATGTGCTATAAGCACAAATATCTAGAGAGCAGAATTCACAGAAAAGCAAACAAGCCACGACAATTTGAAACCATTTCATGAAGGCATCTTCTATCTGGAATATCAAAGGCACTCTTCTGAGCTACAGGTTAGCACCTCCGGTGTTATCTGTGCGGAGACTTGGCCACTTCTTATGTGTCTACTTATTTATTCAAACATCTCCCATGAACAATGTTTTTGAAGAGAACGAAAGCAATATCTGCTGACGCTCTCCCCACAAGGCAAGAACTTGTTATAAAAAAGTCGAACAAAAGCCTCTTTGTTTTTTATGTCCCCGATGACTTTCACTGGATTATCTACTCATTTCTCTGACACATCTTCAACACCCAGAGAAATCTTGAAGAACTGAAAAAGCTTTAGCCTCGTGGAAAGAGAAAAAAAAAAGAAACAAGTTTCCTCCAAGGAAGTGATCAGTCAAAGAAGTTGCACTTAGTGAAGAGATTAAGTGTGCTGCTAACAGTTTACCTACTATAACAGGCCTTGTCAAATCAGACTCTTTTATCAAGTTCCTTGAAATTCAATTTCACCTCTAGGGCTTCTGCTGAAGCCTTTAAAAGTTAACTTTCCTTGTGCGTTTGGCTGAGCGATGCCAGAGGCTTCTGCTAAGAGAGCAATCTTTTAAACACTGTGGTCCAGTTGGGAATGTAGCGAAGCAAGTAATTACTTCTAAATTCTGTGATACTGGGAAATACATTGTACCCTGTTCATCAGACATTTTGTTGTGACTTTATTTAACATTGCCGGGAATCCTATATCGTTTAATATGATTTACATTGGGATTTGCAGATGCATTCATTTGTGGTGAAAGATGGATATTTTTAGAAATATCTCTGACATTTTTTTTCCTTTTTTGCAAAAGTGAATCGTCAGCAGAAATAATAAGGTTTTCTACACGGTGTTCTTTGAAAACTTAACAAAAGTCTTTAAGTATCTAGTGGGATGTAACATGAGGATGAGCATTTGTGTTCTGGATGCCTCTGATGCCTTTTATATTTTTTTTTAATGAGGCTTTAGAAAATCTAGTGGTTGCATACACTGTATATAATTACATGATTCAGTGGAGATTGAAATAGGAAGCCTAATGTAGATTCTCATTGTATCATAGATTCTTTGTCAATATTGTATATATTTTAGTTTTTTTTTCCTTTTAGTTTTTGCATAGGTTTACGTTTTCAGCATTCTTTATTCTAAACATTTGAAGTTAAAATTTCAATAAAATGCACTGACTGAAAGTAATATTCCCAGAATTAACACTTCTCTTCTACAAACAGCCCCCTAACTTAAAGAATCTCCTTGTTAGAAGTGTCCTCTCATCACCATCAGAAACGGGCACATTCCCCTGTAATGGTAAGAAATGCAAGACCTGTACCCATATTTTACCAACAAATACGGTCCACATAGCCAACACAAATCAGAACTACAAGATAATGGACCTCTTTTCATGTACATCCTCCAATGTGGTATACATGATACAGTGCACAAGATGCCCTGGAGGAACATATATTGAGGAAACTAAACAAAAACTACTAACAAGGATGAATCTACACAGGCAAACAATAAAAAATGAACTGGACACGCCTGTGGGAAAACATTTCTCCAGACCGTGGCACAGTATGACAGATTTAAAACTACTAATACTGAAAGGTCATTTTAAAGATGACAGAGACAGAAAAATTTGGGAATTCAAACTGATAAAGATGTTTGGATCCTTAACAAAAGGACTCAATTTAACACCTGGTTTTATGACTCACTACATGGACACACTTCACACCTCCACCAGAAGAACCTCAGAAGTGATCTGAACAGACCACTTCCAACTCATCTGCATTTCTAAGAAAAAACTTAATTTGATTTTCTTGGCTTATCTTTGGGAGACATCATCTTTCCCATGTCCTGTTGTGGCATTCATTTAAATGTTATGTTTAGTCTCAGTAATTCATTTCTAATTTACCTGAAGAAGGAGCCTCTGTGACCTGAAAGCTTGCTAATATAATTTTTATGGTTAGCCTATAAAGGTATCACTCCTAAAATACTTTTGTCATTCTTGGGTCATAGTATTTCAATTGATTTTTCTGGCTAACACGGTACCACAATATTACCCTGTATTGCACATTGTAATAAAATACACTGAATGGGTAATTTATTAGCAATACTCTTCGCTTTGCCATTCAGAGATTCCTTGTTTGGAAATTATAAATTATTAAATTCAAACTGGAAAATGTAGAATCAAGTGAGCAGGTTTTACAAGAGTCAGTGTGACTGCACATTAGATCGGAAAAATAGAGCGATCTGAGTGACTTCAAAGTATGGTCATTAGTAGGGATGATCGAATACCTCAAATATTCGGCTTCGCGAATATTTGCCGAATAGGTCGCCGCTATTCGACTATTCACGAATATTCTATGCACAATGTAAGTCTATAGGAAACCCGAATAACAACTATTCAGAACTATTCGGGCTTCCCATAGACTTACATTGCGCATCGAATATTCGCATAGCGGCGACCTATTTGTTAGATATTCGCAAAGTCGAATATTTGAGGTATTCGATCATCCCTAGTCATTAGGAATAGACAGGGTTACAAAAACTTTAGAAATGAAAAAAAATGGAGCTTTCCATGCTTGACAAAAATGGTACAATTGAGAATATTAAATAGGTGGATGCCAGATTCTGCTCATGTAGCACAGAAATTCAGTAGAAGAAATGAGGGAATTTTGGCACATCCATCCAATAAATTCAAAGTCCTTTATTGTAAATTCATTAAAGCGTGCTAACCACCAGTATTTTTATATATTATCTAAAGCCAGTGCTATACTGGCACTATCAGGCTGATTCTATACATACCTTTACTGGTCAGCTCAGATGTTTAGGTTTTGAAATCCAAGAAAGTAAAGTTTATAAAATCGGCAGCTTCTTGAGTGACAGCAGCTGAGGATCAGATAATAGTTGGGTGGGTATTCATAGTTATCCCCTCACCCTGTTAGAATTAGTATAAGTATTATACAATCAATTTAATTTTTGATTTGCAGGACATGTCGTAAGGTCATACCCATGTGACGAGAAGGCACAGGGGCCTCAGCCAACAAAGCTGATACAAGGAAGCCACATTTTTCTGTTGGCTGAGGCCTCACCGCTTCTGGTCACATGGGTATGATGTCACACAGGTCCAGCAAGTTAAAAATTAAATCGATTATATAATACTTATGCTAATTCTAACAGAGGGAGGGGATAACTATGAATAACACACAGTTATTATCTGATCTTCAGCTGCTGTCATTCAAGAAGCTGATGATTTTACAAACTTTACTTTCTTGGATTTCAAAACCTAATCATCTGAGCTGACCACTACAGGTATGTGTAGAATTAGCCTGATAGTGGCTTTAGGTTATATATGAAAATCCTGGTAATTGGTTCCCTATAAAACATGCAAATCCATGCTATAGAAAAATCTCATGCATTTCCACAGCAAATTTTGAAGTTTAGGTTTTCCTAGAGTAGTTTATAGACTCCACTTGCAAAGCACATATGTGCCAGAAAAGCATCATTTCCCCTCAAGTGACTCTATTTTTGGAAACAACACCTCTCTGGGAATTCATCTGTAGGTGTAATGATGATTTTGACTCCATAGATACAATAAGCCCCCAAACAGCCACCATATAGCTCTATCAGCGTAAAAATACAAAGCTATAGCTGTCATAGTATAGCAATGCAAAATTATTAGTTTTTATCCATATCATATTGTGTGAAGGAAGAAAAACAAATGTGGTATGATTGTAATCGCACTGACCTGAGGAATAAAGCCTCATTTTCACATTTAGCCAACAGTGAAAGTAAATAAAAAACTCCAAAAACTGTTTTTTTGTTCATTGCGCCACCAAAAAATCTGAATAAAAAGCGAACAAACCATGTTACGTGCACGAAAATGGTATCAATAAAAACATCAACTCATCCTTCAAAAAAAACAAGCTCTTTTATTACTCTGCTGCCAGAAAAATGAAAAAATTGGAGCTCTAAAAATATTGTGATTTAATTATTTTTTAAAGTGGTTTAGTGTGTATTAATAGTCAAACATAGAAACTCGATATAAATATAGTATTGCTGTAATCACATCTTACCGAAGGATAAACAGTCTAATCACTTATACTGCACGAATAATATAAAAAAATAAAATAAATTCTTGACCTGCTGTTAATTGTTTATTCTGCCTCCCAAAGATTGCAGTAATGCTTGATTGACATTTATCCTGCGCTCTTCTCTGAACGCTTACACTGTGGTTTACTTGGAAATCTCAGAAAAATGTAATTTAGGTGGAATCCATGACAGAACATTTACTATAAGTGCAGATGGTGGCACTGTCTCTGGTCTATAATTCAGTGCGTCTGTGTTTTTAAGCATTCTTAATATCGCAGTCATCCATATTTGTGGGCACTTTTGAAGAGAAGAACATCACTGAACAGAGGCCACGGGGAGTCCAGAGTACCTCTGCTACCTCATTATTGTAAATGGATCTCTTGTGGGTATCATCTGAAGCATGTTATTTGGAGATTTAGATGTAAACCTCAAAGTAAGTCCTCAGTGTAAAGCAGAGGGTAAATGAAATTCAAAATGTCATGTAAAATGATCCCAATAAAAGCTTCAACTCATTCTAAAAAAAATAGAAAATAAAGCCTCCACTCAGGTCCATCATCTGCAATAAAAATATAAGGGGCTATCGTGTTACTGGTAACCCTCTGGAAAAGCGACATGGCTTCGTACAAAAAGAAGCCCAGCAAATATGCACTCCCAAATCCAAATGCCCCCCTCACTTCTGAGCCCCACAATATGTCTAAACCACATTTAGAGTAGACATGGTTCGTATTTCTGCAGTAAAGAGAGCTCTCTTAATTTAGCAGGTGCATTTCTCAAGAAACACAAGATGGGTACAATTTATGGGCACTACAATGTATGGGCACTACCATGGCAGATTTGCAAATTTCACTTAGGAACATCCATTGCTGCCTGTTTCTGGAAATCACACATGGTGTCAACATAGTCCGTACACATGTGAATAAATTCACAGATGGGTGTCATTTCTAAAATAGCAACATGTGGTGGAGGAATCTGCTCTTCTGACACTAAGGGGCACTTTGCACACTACGACATCGCAGGTGCGATGTCGGTGGGGTCAAATTGAAAGTGACGCACATCCGGCGTCGCAGGCGATATCGTAGTGTGTAAAGCATTTTTTATACGATTAACGAGCGCAAAAGCATCATAATCGTATCATTAAGTATAACATCGGTCATTTCATGAATTGGGAATGACCGATGTTACGATGTTGTTCCTCGTTCCTGCGGCAGCATACATCGCTGTGTATGAAGCAGCAGGAGCGAGGAACATCTCCTACCTGCGTCCCGGCCGCAATGCGAAGGAAGAAGGTGGGTGGGATGTTTACGTCCCGCTCATCTCTGCCCCTCCGCTTCTATTGGCTGCCTGCCTTGTGACGTCGCTATGACGCCGCACGACCTGCCCCCTTAATAAGGAGGCGGTTCGCCAGCCAGAGCGACGTCGCAGGGCAGGTGAGTGCATGTGAAGCTGCCGTAGCGATAATGTTCGCTACGGCAGCTATCACCATGATATCGTAGTTTCGACGGTGGTGGGGAAGAATTTGTTTTATCTTCCAGAATGGAAATGCTGATTTTCTTATTTCAATATAGTCATCCTGTGATCAAAGGGTAAAATAGCTCTAAATTTGGAGCTAAAACTAAATTTTTGTGGTAAAAATGTACTTATTTTTTCTTAACTGCCCAATGGTATAAAATTCTGTGACACACCAATGTTCTCAATATGGTCACTGCAGCTCTAAATCAATTCATTGAGAGGTGTATTTTATAAAATGAGGTCACTTATGGGGGATTCTGCTGTCCTGGTACCTCAGGGGCTCTACAAATATGACATGGAACTTGTAAATATAATAATCTGCAATATAATATGGAGCTCCTTCCCTTCCGAGCTTTGTTCTGTGCCTCAAAAGTAATTCCCGATTACATATGGGGTATTGGCACACTCAGGAGATATTTCACAACAAACTGTGTTGTCCATTTTTTACCTATTGGCGATTATAAAAATTAAAAACTTGGGGCTAAAAAAATTTTAGTTGTAATATTGTAATTTATCTTTTTCACCACCCAATGGTAAAAAGTTCTGTGAGGCACATATGGTGTCAACATGTTCACTGCACTCCTAGATGTCTTCATTGAGGGATATATTTTTCTAAAATGAGGTCATTTATGGGGGCTCTGATTTTCAACCACCTCAGGGACTTTGTTGCTCTTAAACCATCCAGCAAAATCTTCCTTCCAATGTGATGCTCCTTACGTGCTGAGCTTGGCACTGTGCCTCAAAAGTAGTTTTCAACCACATATTGGAATTGGCAAACTCAGGAGAAATTGTGTAACAAATTGTATGCTGCATTTTCTCCTAATACTGTTTTGAAAATTAAAAACTTGGGGCCAATATTGTGTTGGAAAAAATGATAAATTTTAATTTACTCAACGCAATTTTATACAATTCTGTGAATCGATGAGAGGAAAAAAAATTCCAGCAACTTCATCCCCCAAATTTTTTTCTTAAAACTTGTAAGTTTAATTCATAGTATTAAAAACAAACATACATGTTAAAAACATGAACAGCCTATGCGTTTCGATCATAGGAGGTCTTAGACTTGGCTATACATATTTGTCAGTGACCAGATTTTATACCACAAGCAAACAAAGATCATTAACATTCAAGGACACTCCCCCTTCCCTCATGTGATTGCATAGCACTACTATGTTAGTTATATCACTCCATTCCTTTTCTAATATTTCTAAATCCAATATTTATTCGGGGGAAGAGATAGCACAACTATATTCATGGTAATTTATTTCTATTCAACATTTTAAGTTAGTAGTTAGCTAACAACTTTGCAGAATGGAGTGATATAACTGACATAGTAGTGCTATGCAATCACATGAGGGAAGGGGGAGTGTCCTTGAATGTTAATGATCTTTGTTTGCTTGTGGTATAAAATCTGGTCACTTACAAATATGCATAACCAAGTCTAAGAACTCCTATGTTTGAAACGAGTAGGCTGTTCGTGTTTTGTTTTTAATACTATGAATTAAACTTGCAAGTTTTAAAAAAAAATAATTTTGCGACGAAATTGCAGGAATTTTTTTTCCTCTCATGGATTTTCTCTTTTCAATAGAGTTGAGTGCGATTCGTGGTTCGTGGTTCTTCAGTTCGCGGTTCGAGTGATTTTGGGGGCTGTTCTAGATCGAACTAGAACTCGAGCTTCTTGATAAACGTTCGTTAGCTCGAGTTACGTTCGATAACGGTTCTATCAGCCAAAAGCCAAGCTAATTACTAGCTGGCTTTTCACTGTAATAGTGTAAGTCACTCTGTGATTCACACTATTATGAAATTTCAGCGTATAGTGTGCGGGGACTGCACGTTCGATTACTGCTGCTGGGATAATGGCGATCGCCTTTTTTTTTTTTTAATTTTTTTTATTTTCTTCCTTCCCTAATTGCACGTGTAGTGGTGTGGGCCAGCATGTCAGCCAATCCCATACACACACACAGCTAAGTGGACTTTTTGCCAGAGAAGCAAGGGCATGTGTCATAGGCTGTCCATGTCACATGTTCTTGCATTATAAAAACAGAGATTTTGTTCCAGCATGGCATTATCTGCCTTCTGCGTCTGGGTGTCAGTCACCGCAGACGCAGCTCCTGCCGCCGATCCTGCTGTGTACGCTATACACACGGCGTTCTACAGATTAGGGATAGAAGTTTCGTTCAGCCCTTGTAAGGGCTAATTACAGCTGGCTCAGAGCCATAGGTGACAGTCAGGTCCGTGGAAACAGTTTTTAACAGCTACAGATAACAGCGTCTGTGTAGCTAAGCTCAGGGACTTCCTTGCTGCATTTCACCATTAGGAGGGATAGAAAGTGAGGCTTCCTTTCCTCTACACTGACCCACAACCCGGCCACTGTACCCTCCTGTACTTTTTAACAAAGCCATTTTAATTGCAGAGTGCTGCCAGTTAGTGGCATCCTAAAAGTGGCTGTTGGACTTCATTAGTGTCCCACTGGTGCCAAGCTATTTCCAGCACCTCTGCATTGCACCCTCAAGCTCATTTTTACTAAGCCATTATAATAGCAAACACTGAGCAAACTTAGTGGCATCCAAAAAGTGGCTGTTGGACATCATTAGTGTCCCACTGGTGCCAAGCTATTTCCAGCACCTCTGCATTGCACCCTCAAGCTCATTTTTACTAAGCCATTATAATAGCAAACACTGAGCAAACTTAGTGGCATCCTAAAAGTGGCTGTTGGACATCATTAGTGTCCCACTGGTGCCAAGCTATTTCCAGCACCTCTGCATTGCACCCTCAAGCTCATTTTTTACTATGCCATTATAATAGCAAACACTGAGCAAACTTAGTGACATCCTAAAAGTGGCTGTTGGACATCATTAGTGTCCCACTGTTGCCAAGATATTTCCAGCACCTCTGCATTGCACCCTCAAGCTCATTGTTATTAAGCCATTATAATTGCAAACTGTGCTGCCAGTTTAAGGGCCATAGTTGCATTGTCAGGGATAGTCTGTGTTGTTTCTTCTGCTGCCAATAAAGCTAGATCACCTCTGCAATCTACACCACCTCTCAATTTTTACTACCACATTTTAAGTGGACAATCTTGTCACCATCAAAATGAGTGGCAAAATGACAGATGCTGGTGGGAAGGGGAAACAGGCGTGTTGGAAAAGGAAAAAAAGTTTCTGTCCGTGGGGAAGGTGGCAAAGCTCCATTAACATCTGCTGAAGATAGGCCATCTTCCAGCAAAAGTAAGATGTCTACTACTTTCCGTGGACAATCAGATGTGCTCCCTTTTCTACGGAACAAAACAAATGGAACAAAGGTAGATGATGCACAAGAAAAGCACATGCTTGAATGGATCTCAAGTGCTCCAACAAGTGCCCTCTCCTCCACCTCATCCAAAAAAAACAGTCCTCTGAGTTGTCATCCCAATCACATTTGCTTTCTCCCAGCTCTCAAGTCTCCACCCGCCCTTCAAAGTGTGGTGGAACAGAGATAGCTGAGTCTGCAGAGCTGTTCAGTCACACTATAGCCTGGGAATCAGAGGTCTGCTCCCAAGCTACAGTGAGTACAGACCAGGAAATGGTCTGCAGTGATGCCCAGAACCTTTGTGACTCAGATTCTGGCCGTGATGACCAAGTTTCTGAGCATAATGTTGACCCTTATTCACAAACTGTAATACCTGTTGGTAGAGACAATGAGGAACATACTGATGACGATGAGACACAGATACCAGATTGGGATGAGAACTTAAATATTCGGTCAGGGCAGGAAGAGGCTCGGTCTGAGGGTGAGGGTAGTGCAAAAACAACGCTTGATGAGGAAGTTCTAGATCCCACCTACTGTCAACCCACAGTCAGGCACTCGAGGAGGTCAACAGAGGCGGTGGAGGAGGATGCAACTGATGACGAAGTTACCTTGCGCCTTCCTGTACAGAGGAGGAGTACTGGTAGCACGACTGCAACTGTATCCTCAGCCACCACTGTGCCTCTGAGCACAAGTCGGGGTGGCTCTTTAGCTCGCATGGCCTCTAAGCCTTGCCTAGCCTGGTCCATTTTTGACCTTGAAAAGGATCACCCAAAACATGTGATCTGTAAAATTTGTCGGGAATCTGTTAGTAGAGGAAAAAACCTCAGCAGTTTGACAACTTCTTCCATGAATTGTCCCATGAATAAATATCATATGTCCCAGTGGGAAGCTCACCGTGCTGCAATGCAGCCTAGCGGAGCGGACCATCCACCTCCTGCCCCTTCCAGTGCATCCGCGTGCTCTTAATCTTCTAGGACTGTGGGGACAGCTGTCACACCTGGTTTTCCACGCACAACTTCCACCACTGTAACCGCAACAGGCAGTTTGTTTG